>NW_022196291.1:0-77239 GCF_008641045.1 Pistacia vera | reverse complement strand
CTTTATTTATAAACAAACTACAATCTTTATTAACAACATCCGCTCAAATCAATCTATTTATAAACAAAAGGGAAAAATTCTTCATCATGGTGCAGGGGGTGGAGGTTGACTAGAGGATGAGGAGGCTGTTGAGAAGTTCTTCATCATGTTGAAAATCTCTGTCATGCGGTCTCCAATGATGTCAACTGTTTCTTCAATTCTTGATGCAAACATGTTGAAATCACTTTGCAGTTCTTGCATTTGCCTCTCACTACGTAAAAAACGCTCTTCTTGAAACTTTTTCATCCGCTCAAATCTGCTTTCTATTTCCTGTAAGTATGAGAAGCCATATCTTCTACATTCTCAGATGGTCAAGGTTCAGTACCCGTTCTTCTTCTTTTGCGCACATAGACTTGTCCTTCAGTAACCCCTTCTGGAATACTGACCCTTTCTGGAATACTGACACCTTCTTGAACCATTGCATCTCCCTCCATTTCATCCCTAATAAGATACCATTGTCCTGCCACATTCTTTTTAATCAAACCCACTCTATTCAATGTCACATCCCCCAACACATTAGTTGTAGAAAACGTAATCTTATTTGTTGCATCATTAGGGGTAATCTCAATATTCAACTTCTCACATATTAACGTAACCAGCATCCCCCAATATATTTCTCCTTTCTCTGCAGGGATCTCTCCCAACTTCTTAATCAATAACTTTGCTGAATTAACTTACCTCCTTGCTACTGCTGCTTCCATGAGCATTAAATCCTTAACCGTCATATTTCCATTTGTCTCTTTCCTACCATTAAATGTGAAAGTCAGGTATCTGTGAAATACTCTCATAGCAGGATTCTTTAACTTTGTAGATTTACACCTATGTGGATGGTAAGTCCCTATCCCGGAAACATCAATCCAAGCTTGTTTGGAATCCCAGGTTCTGGATACGTTTTCCAAACCTTCACAATCAAATCCTATCCAGGTTGTTAAATCTTGTGGTGTCACTACAAAGTTCTGATTCTTTAATCTAAAGAACATTGTATACGCCTGAAACTCATCACTATCTATCTCTGCAACTTCCAAACTACCAAAAAACTCATTTATCAAATGCTTATATCCATCATATCTCATACTGACCAAACGCCCCCATTTCAAATTATTAATCCAACCATTTATTTCATCACCTAAACCTAAACTTGTTAGAAGTCCTAAATCCAAACTTCTTCCAAGGCAAATACCTCTCTTCGACACGTCCTCGTATTGTTTTTTATGTCACAAGTCTCGAAATTGAATAGCAGATGACGATGTCCCTTCATGAGGAATGGTTGTATTTTTTACCCTCACCATTTTCTGCTTTCTTCTAAAACCAGTATACATAAAAAAGTCGTTATCATAATCTGCCAAACCTAAACCAACATACAAATATCACTAACTTCTGTCATACAGATAGATCAAAGGGTATGACTATAAGATAAGTCAGTAAAGAAATCAATAAATTGGAGAGAGAAAAAAAAACTGAGCAAATAAAATTTCAGAAAGACTAATCTGTCAAATGCTATTCTAATATGAACCAAAACATTGTTACAATATAGCATCTGTTCAGAATTGTTTACAAAGATGCTTTCTGTTCAACAAATCAAAAAACAGATACAAAGAAACACATTGGTTATTGTAGTTGAAAACACATCTCAAAGGTACACATTGGTTATTGTAGTTGAAAACACATCTCAAAGGTACAAAAATTCCTTCTCCAAGTACTATTCTTAAATTCAGGAAACACTTAAGATATTTTCTATGCTATTGAAAACAGTTTGGGATAACACATAAATCATTTCTTTTACTGTTAGACTTTTTGCAATATGGTCCTACACTTTTCATATAATTTCATTTTGGTCTTTGCTGATGTGGACTGATGTGGTCATATAGTTGTGTCTCTTGAGCAGTTGTGTTTGATGGAAAGACAACTGCATATAAGAAGGAGACTTTACAGGTCCCCATGTGATGCAATTTTTATTTTAGTTTCAAAACCATCACTCTAAAATTGCAGTCAGTGGAAGATTCTGTAATTTTGAAGGAGCAAGAAGATCAAACAACAATTGCTATGGCTGGAGGTTTGTCATTTACTTCCGCATATATTCCATGGAGATTTTATATTGAAATTGATTGTATTATCACTTTTATATGAATATTGGAATATGAATGTATTTTACATTTGGTATCAAAGCATTATTTGAATCTCTGCCTAGCATGAAGTTGTTTGTTGCAAATCTGAAAAAGGACGAAGTAAGCATCAATTGAATGGTGTTATCAGTTGTAGTCCTGGTGAGTATTACAAACGTCATAGGTAACAAATGGGATTTGAGTGCCATGATACGTTACGTCACAGAACGTGAAGAGGAGAGATGAATTCATGTGACATTGGTGCATGTTCTGGTTCCGGGAAGGAGAGATTGTAAGGTCCATAAATACCTTGAAAAAATAACCTGTTGCCGAAACAGATTGTAGAGTTAGATGAGTGCGCTTGAATGTGAATGCCAAATGTAAAATTAATCGTTGAAGCTTGATATCAACTGATCTTACAAGTCCCGAACAAGAAAAAGATATTTCAAGGTTAACCGAACGATACACGCTTATTGAAAAGCGACTAGTGAAGTTAATGATTGGCTGGGATTAAACCGTTAAAAATTTTCATCCATGTTCAGTTGAGGCCGAGGTAGTAATTTGACGTTTCTCTACCAAAGATTGTAGTCAACTACATTGAAAAAGTGAGAAAGCCACGACTTGGAGTTGGAGATGCTTCGCAGTACTTGAGTATTTTAGGAAAATCAAAAAGAGAATCAAATTCTGGTACCCATGATTGATGTCAGATGAGAGAGTCATTACAAATGTTTATGGTTTGATGCTAGATGTATGCGCATTTTAGTATTTGTGTGAGGTTATACCTTTGACACAACGTGATCGACGACCAAGTATGACAATGACCCGTTGCTGCTTTGTGGGGGTTGAATCATCATTGGACATTCGCATTTGTTGTTTGGTGGTTAATTCTCATGAGGACACTGAGACTATTGTATGCCTATTTCATTCTTGGGGCTTGAATGCTGTATGTTGCTCCTAATTGAATAATCACTGATCAAGGATAAGCCATGTAAAAACAAATGTAATTGAGTATGTTTTCCTTGGTAACAAGACCATAGGTGGGTTGTGTGGCCATATAATGAAGAACTGCCGAAAGTTAGAGAGGGTATAAGGCAATGAAGACTATAAAAGTTTAAGTCAAAATGTGTTGTGTATGAGTCCTTTAACGCGTGAGAGTTCAAAAGCATGGAAACCAATTTGTTAATGTGTCACACCGTTCACGAGAATGCATGGTTATATTGGGATTGTACAAAGAAAGAGTAACGATGGTCCTGCATTTCTTAAAGATACTTTTTGGGCAGTATGTCTATTCTCTAACTAGTGAAAGTATACAGCATTTTTTGATGGGTATGTAAATTTCCAAAACACTTTGAAAAAACAATTGTGGAATCCATATGATAATGCATTGCGAGCTAAGTGGAAAAAGAAGTAGGGCTGATTTAGATCTTTCAAACTCTTGGATACCATGCGAGAAAACTATTAAAACTGAATTACCTACCCCTTGAGAAACAATTTCAAAGTGCATACCACTCAAAGTTTAAAGAGTTTTCAGAAAGATTGTGTGAAGATTTATTGTGAGTATCATTTGCTAAAAAAATGTGATTCATACGAGGTACAAGTTTTGGAATGATTTGGTTTGGATAGTATGTCGCGTGGTCCGTATCGGTATACTTTGAAGAATGTCGTGTATTATTCGTTGTATTGTCATTTGTTTGAGTTCAGGTGCGGATTTTAGCAACATCCATTATGGGGTGTGATTCATAAAAGGTTCCACATATGTCCGAAAAAGTCATTTTCGGCGTTGGAGGAAAAATGTTGAACATTGTCTACGAAAATTAGGTCACTTATATAATAGGTGGACACCAACATTGAAGGACACGTTTTGATAAGTTGTCTAATTTAATGCGCAGGAGTCGGATATACATCAACAATGACGGAACGATATATAATCTGATGACGGATTTATGATTTAGATAGGAAAACGTTTGAGCAAAATGGAGTGAGGAGGTTTGTAACAAAGTACACTCTCTTCCCAATCGGTTTCTAGTCAATAGGGGACAGTCTCCTCCTGAAAAGGTACTATCTAAGTATAGTCCACAGCGCTCGTAGCAAATGTCCTCCTCCATGTATGAATGAAGTAATCGAAGATTGAAGAAATTGTACGTAGGGTTAAAAAGAGAAAAATTACAAAACAAAAATGGGTAGACTTATACATATTTGAGTATTTTTTTTGATAAGTATTACTTATTTAAGTTTAGTAAGCAATTCGACTTGATTATTTAATGTGTTATGATACTTTTTAGAAAGGATCATCAGTCAACAGCAACAGAAACAACTTTCTTTCCATGTACTTCCTTGCGCGATGCATAAACCAAGTGCTGTTGAATGATGTTTGTTACTACACCCGGTATGTGTTATGTATCTTGTATAATTGTATGCCTTAATTTTTCTATAACGTGTGCGAATTGTGGTTGTATAACATGCCAGATGTCCACGTTGGTGCCGTTCCACAATCTCGCAGACAACAGTAATTTCTATAGCTGGACATGGTTTTGTAAATGAAAATGTCTCGTGTGGAGATGTTTGATATTTTTTGCCAGTTGAAGCATATAGAATGTATTGGTAGAAATTTTTTCATGCTTTAGTTAATTCTACCGAAATCAAGCTGATTGTAGCTTATTCAGTTGTTTTATTTTAGTATTTTCGTCATTGGTTTAAGGGTAAGTGATTCATGATAATGACGTTAAGTAACTTATTATAAATGTTTTTCAGTTAATTATGTCCCCTTGCAACTCCTGTGTACTGGCATTTGGATATGCTTTTCTTGGAGATTGTGAATTTTTATGTCTTTCGGTATGTCTAAATTACAATACATATACATTGAAAAGGAGTGTTGACATTGTACAACAAAAGACAAATCTTATTTATAACCAAAAAAAATTTATTTATACGCAAACATTAGAACATCAGTTTTATCGAACCTACATATACATTAATTTATTTATTTTTGTAAGATGAATATATTAGCTTTATAAGAGGGACTGTTCTTCTATTTTTTTCTTTTTTAAATTGATCGAGACGATCCTTGTACTTGGGTATGGTAGCAATAGCATTACTTTAAATGGGTTGATTAACATAAATACATCAATGTTTATGTGTAGCCCTTGCAGTTAATAATTAATAGAATACTAATTTTACCCAACGTATTTAGTAGTTAATAAAGATTTTAATGTTTAAAGTCTCAACAAAAATTGTCTTATTTGATTTAACTCTAGAACGACTTATAAATAATTAATGATTTGTTTATATTAATATGGAGAAGCCGAAAATTTGAGCTTTTCCTGTAAACTCTTTTTTTAATAGCTTTGTTGCTATTTTACAAATTTGACTCGTTCCTCCCTTATTGATTACAACCCTTTTTGGTAATTCAAGAGTAAGAATTTCTCTTACAGGCCCCCGCAAATAAGGGACGCCCATCCTTAACCAAAATATGAAAATTTAAAAAAAAAAAAAAACTTTGGGGATGCCCGTCCACAAATTGTGGATTGCCGTCCCTTACTTTTGGACGGGTGTTCGTAGGAAATGGATGCCCGTCCATTATTTTGGTTTTTAAAAACTAAAGAAAAAATTTGGAAGACCATCCATAAATTGTGGACAACCGTCCCTTACTTTTGGACAGACGTCCGTAAGGAATGGATGCCTGTCCATTACTTACGTTTTTTAAAATAAAAGAAAAAATTTGGACAGCCATCCATAACTTGTGGACGGCCGTCCCTTAAGTGTGGACGGGCGTCCGTAAGTAATGGACGCCCGTCCACTATGTATGGATGGCCGTCTATAAGGGTTGGACGGCCGTCCAACCCTTATGGATGGTCTTTCACACTTTAATGAAATGTTTTTTAAATAATTTTTTTTTTATTTGCGAAATAACACTAGCTTCTCCAATACGCTTCTCCACAAACTAGCGCCAAAATTCTTCGAGCGAAAGAAAACTAGTGCCAAAATTCTTCGCCGCCTTCTGCTTCATCGTTGCCGTCTGTTCTTGGCGTCTGCGTTGCGTCTGCATTTCTCAGCCATTTCTTCCTGAACAACCATTTTTTCCTCATTTTCCAGCTACCGTGACAAGAACAAAAGTATAAACTTTTCATCAAACATTTTTTTACAGTGGAAAGAGAGATAAGAAGATCAAAATTTGTCCAGATTAGAAAGATTTATTGAGGTTGTTAACCGATTTTTATTTAACTTATGTATTTATTTAGTTTTGTATTATATTTTAGATTGAATATATGTTACAATAGAAAAACACTGATACAGGATATTTGTTGGTGATTGTTATGAATCAGATTCGTGAATTCGTGAACACGAACAGTAGTATTGATTTTGCATTAAATTACAGAATATGGAAGAGTCCAGTTTGCCTCATTTCAATGATGTTGAGGTAAATTATGCTCGAAACCTTAACTTTTTCGTTAACATGATTTTAAATTTATTGTATCGTATTGTTTCTTTTGATGTGTTGTATTAGTACATTCTAATTTTGTCTATTATAAAACTATTAAATGATCAGGAAAATGAACGTGATGAATTAGAAGATATGGGATGTGCAGAGGAAGAAGTNAGTTCTTGACCATGCCTCAAAGTTGGGAATCACTCTAGACATACAAGAAGTGTTTCAGCGTTTCACGTTCGACAATATTTGCCAATTGGTTTTAGGATTTGATCCGACTTCCCTTTGTGTTGGATTCCCTAAAGTTGAGTATGAACAAGCGTATAACGTGCTGGAGGAGGGAAGTTTTTGCAGGCAAATCGTGCCAGTGAGTTATTGGAAGCTAAAAAATGGCTTCAAATTGGAGAAGAGAAGAAGTTTAGTAGAGCTTGGAGAGTTTTGGATACATACTTGTATGGGTGCATTTCGCTGAAGAAAGAAATATTGAACCGGAGAAAAGCCAAGAAGGAGGAGGAAGAGTTTGATTTATTGACAGCCTTTATGAAAGAAGCAGAAGAAGTGATACAAGATGGATTAAACAGCGGAAATTGTTTGAGAATAACTGATGAATTTTTAAGAGACGTAGCATTTAATCTGATAGGAGCTGGACGAGACACCGTAAGTTCACGCCTCACTTGGTTTTTCTGGCTTGTTGCCAGACACCCGTCAGTCGAATCAAGAATCCTTGAAGAAATAAAAGCGAATGTAGGAAAAGATGGGGAAGAAGAGAGAATTTGGGGAAAAAATGAGTTGAACAAATTTGTTTATCTGCATGCAGCAGCGTGCGAAACATTGAGACTCTACCCACCGGTACCAATCAATCACAAAACTGCAGCCCAATCGGACACTCTTCCAAGCGGTCATCGTGTGAATCGAAGCGAAAGGATATTGCTTTCATATTACTCAATGGCAAGGATGGAAGAAAGATGGGGCAAAGATTGTTCAGAATTCAAGCCAGAAAGGTGGATTTCAAAGAGAGAAGATGAAGATCAATGTATTGTTCACATACCGTCTTACAAGTTCACGGCGTTTCACGCTGGACCAAGAAATTGTTTGGGAAAGGAACAAAGTTTCATTCAAATAAAAATGGTTGCGATTGTGATAATCAAGAATTACCATGTACGAATTGTGGAAGGTCATCCTGTTTCACCAAGTGATTCGATTGTTCTTCATATGAAGCATGGACTAAAGGTTCGGATCTCCAAGAGACAAAGCAAATATTAAACCCGACCCGAGCCCACCACACTCACCCGTGTTACCTTTACGTGAAAAATCAATCAAATAACAAAAATGTAAGATTTATGTTGATTTAAAAGAATAAAAAACTTCAATTAAGTTCCAATAATATGCTGCCTTGTTAATTAAGTAAAATTACATATCTAGACAAAACAAATATATTATATATTATTTACTGCCATTCTAGGTATTCAAATATAAAATTGGTGATAAATTAAAAAAAAATAAATAATAATTAAAAATCTTCACAAATAATTATGAAATCTACACGTAGTTTTTGCCGTTAGTAATTCCAACATTAATCTTATTAAACCTACTTGAAAATTATGAATTAAATTAATTTATAAATATATTCCAACATTAATTTTATGTTATTTAAGTCTCATTAAATCTCTTTATAAGCTTTTTTATTAAATAAAATTTATGAAATAATTAATTTATAAATATATTCCAAAAACAACCTTCCACTTAACATACTTATCATAACGTTCCTCTATTTTTGGCACACAAATGAAAAGCTTAGGTAATTAGAAATTAATCTTTTATATTTCAATACTAATTATTTCATAGACGGTATTAATTAATATTAATATATATTACCATAAGGTTTTCTACCTATATATATATATTTTTTAAATTGAGCCATGACACCTTGTACTTGTTACGTCCATATTTTATGGACGGCCGTTCATTTGCAAAATATTTATTAATATGTTACGTGGTTGCGTCTACTCAGTTGACACGTCATTTGATGCAAAATTTTAGTATAGGTCTTCGGTGTCCATACCATTATTGAATTCACTGTAATTAGCCTTTAATGTTAGGAATTAGAACATTAATTAATCTTATTAGATCTACTTATACTTCAAGCATTATTCTATATGCAACCCAAAAATGGAATTAGGGCTATAATCAAGCCAAGTCGAGTATTGAGAAGCTCAAGCTCGACTCGACTGAAATAGTCGAAGCTCAAGCTCGACTCGAGTTGAGTCGAGTGCGAGCGACTCGACTTGTTTACAGACCTATATGAAATAATATTAAGTATTATTCCATAAGATATATTTTCAAATAAATTCAGTTGACTATCATGAATAACATAAATGCATTAAACCTTTGCGATGAGTAATTAGAACATCAGTTTTATCGAACCTACATATACATTAATTTATTTATTTTTGTAAGATGAATATATTAGCTTTATAAGAGGGACTGTTCTTCTATTTTTTTCTTTTTTAAATTGATCGAGACGATCCTTGTACTTGGGTATGGTAGCAATAGCATTACTTTAAATGGGTTGATTAACATAAATACATCAATGTTTATGTGTAGCCCTTGCAGTTAATAATTAATAGAATACTAATTTTACCCAACGTATTTAGTAGTTAATAAAGATTTTAATGTTTAAAGTCTCAAAAAAATTTGTGTTATTTGATTTAACTCTAGAAGAACTTATAAATAATTAATGATTTGTTTATATTAATATGGAGAAGCCGAAAATTTGAGCTTTTCCTATAAACTCTTTTTTTAATAGCTTTGTTGCTATTTTACAAATTTAACTCGTTCCTCCCTTATTGTTTAGAACCCTTTTTGGTAATTCAAGAGTAAGAATTTCTCTTACATTTTTCTAGCCTAAAAACTAAGAATTGTTTTCATAGAAGTTCTATTTTTATAAAATTACTTCTACAAAATGACCTTTAAAAGTTGTTGGCTTTTTTTTTTTTGGGTAAAATTAAAGATAAATTGAATAAAAACCTAATTTTAGAAGTCTAATAATAATAGTTGTGCCCACCATGGTTCAAATTGCTGTTGCTTGAAAGCAGCAAGTTCTCTATAAAAGAAAAATATTAGCCAGACTTTCGATCACCATCATAAACACGATACAACTTCAATGGCCATTACANGGCCAACGGGTTGGCCGTTGGCAACAGCCAACCCGCCGGGTTGCGGTCCTCTTGCAGAGAGGACAAAATAGCAACCCGCGGGCCGCCGGGTTGCCATTTTGCAACCCAGCCCGCCCGGGGGTTGCTGGCGGATTGAACCCTCTTCATTACGGGCCGGGTTAGGGTTGACCTGCCTAACCCGGCCCATTTTTTCCACCTCTATTTACTAAATCTCTGTCAACTGCACGCTTTGAGACCTTAAGAGCAAAGCTAACAGTGACTGTTTATCTCTTACAAGCTGATATTCTAGATATTCCTTCTGCTGATGACTGTTCAGACAACAACTTGGAAGCTGCTCCTACAGACCCAAAGCAGAATTAAAACACCTGCAGACTCAAAGTAGTTTTGCAGGCTTAAAGCATAATGAATTTGTAGACTACTCTGTTCTTTACTTAAAGCAGAGTTAAAGCCAAGCTGTTGGTTGATGTTTTGGCTGCTATTCTTTAGTTTTGAATGCATTGTTGAAAGTTGCTCCTACAGCATTCTGCTCTTGTAGTATCAAGTCCAGATTGCTTGGTTCCAGTTTTACTTGCTTGGTTTTCTGCAGAATCAAAGACCAGCTGTTTGGTTGATGTTTTGGTTGCTGTTTTTTTTTTTTAGTTTTGAATGCCTTGTTGCAAGCTGCTCCTACAGCATTCTGCTCTTGCAGTATCAAGTTCAGATTGCTTGATTCCAGTTTTACTTGCTTGGTTTTCTGCAGAATTAAAATCCAGCCTTGTTTAAGATCCAGCCTTGTTTGGTCTCATTTTGCTTGGTTGAGTTTAGTTTTGCTTAGGCTATCTGTATCTTCTTAAGGTTGCTTCAGCTACGAGTTGATTTAGTTTTTATTTGGTTGATATAAGTTGAAAGCTGCTCCTACAGGATTGTGTTCAGTTTATTTTGGTTGGTTTAAAGAGCTGAATTAAAAGCTGCTTATGCACTATGGGTATTTGTTGAGCTATTCTGTTCTTGTTTAAAGATCAGTTGGGAATTTCTAGATCACTTGAGGTTGCTTCAGCCACAAATTGCTCAGTTCCATTGAAGAATATTGTTCATCATCCAAGTTCAGTTTACTGCAGGATATTAGCAAGAGATGGTGTAGTTCAAAGCTGTTCTGTTTACAGAAGGATGTTAGGGTAGTGTAGTTCAGAGCAGTCCAGTTTAAGGGAGGATGTTAGTAAGAGTTAGCAAAGTTAGTCATGTAGAAGTTCAGCTTAACCCACTGCATTAGTTTGTTACTGAACCTAAGTTAGTTAACTACTGCACTAGTTAGTTACTGTTATGAGCACTATAAAAAGTGCACTTACTGTACAAATAGTAAAAAAAAAAAAGATAATACATGAATTTTTCAGATCTCTTTCTCGTTCTCTCTCTCTATTTTCTTTTTGTTTTCTTCTCTAAACTCTCATGCTATCAGAGCCAGCCCCATTTGAGTTGAGTGATTGACCAGCGGTGGACTGTTAAACTACCTCTATTCATAGGCAAGTGGACCATATGGGCTTGACCATGAGGAGGAGTGTTGGAGATCCCATATCGACTAGACACGCTCAAGCCAATGAGTTTATAAGAATGGATAATTCTCCCATTCAATAAGGCATTTTGGGTGAGGAGTTAGGCCAACTCAAATTCTAATACTGTGAAACATTAAGACTACATGACCCGCCAGTGCCAATCAATCACAAACTGGCGGCGAAAGCAGACTTTCTTCCCAGTGGTCATTTTGTGAAGAGAAATGGAAGGATATTGCTTTCATTTTACACAATGGCGAGAATGGAAGAAATATGGGGGAAAGATTGTTTAGAATTCAAGCCAGAGAGGTGGATTTCGAAGGGAGAATGCATTATTCACGTTCCATCTTTCAAGTTCGTAGCGTTTCACGCTGGACCAAGAAATTGTTTGGGGGAAGGATCAGAGTTCCATTCAAATGAAGATGGCTGCCATTGTTATAATCAAGAACTATCATGTACAAGTGGTGGAAAATCATCCTATTTCGACAAGTGATTCCATTATTCTTCATATGAAGCATGGTTTAAAGGTTCGGATTTCCAAGAGAAAGTCTCGTTGAAGGATCCACTTAAAAGCATAGAAATGATCCATGCAACTAAAATGAAATTAAAATTGAGTTTGATGTATTTGTAATATAATTTTAATTCAATAATGCTACCGATAGAAGACTTATACACCGAATGGCATGTCACACAACCACGTAACATATTAATAAGTACTATGTGAGAGCATCCATGATTGTTGGACGATAATTTAATTTAAATGGACTCCCGTCCATGAGAAAATAACAATGGATGAAAGATCCACTTAAAAGCATAGAAATGATCCATGCAACTAAAATGAAATTAAAACTGAGTTGATGTATTTGTAATATAATTTTAATTCAATAACGTTACGGACACCGAAGACTTATACCGAATGACATGTCACACAGCCACGTAGCATATTAACAAGTATTCCATGAATGAACGACCGTTCGTCAAATATGGACCGGCGTCCATGATTATTGGACGACCGTTCAATTTAAATGAACTCCTGTCCATGAGAAAATAACAATAGACTTTCGTCATATAATATGGACGGGAGTCCATTTACTATGGACGGGCGTCCATTGTTTAAAATAAAAAAATTTTAAAACAAAAATTATGGACGTCCATCCATATATTATATGGATAGGCGTCCGGGTGTCCCTTTTAGATGGACGTCTGTCCATTGTTTAATTTAAAAAATTTTACACACAACATTTGAGTCTCAATCAAGATCCAAAAACTAAATGTTGCTATCCTTCATTAAATTTGTTGTCTATATTCAAAGTAATTGGATAAGTGTCATAAGAATATGGCCAAAATTATACATTGCTTTCATGCTTTTAATTCTTATTAGATCCACCCAATACACTTTTATTGTTGTTACAATTTTGTTGAGACTGTGAAATTTTTTAATTTAACAATGGACGAGGTCTATTGTGATTTTTGTGTAAACTTTTTTAATTTAAACAATGGACGGATGTCCATCCAGTAAGGACGCCCGTCCATTCAGTAGGGACGCCTGTTCATAATATATGGACGGGCGTCCATGATTTTTGTTTTTAAATTTCTTTAATTTAAACTATAGACGGACGTCCATTATTGGTGAACGTCTGTCTATAGTAAATGGACTCCCGTCCATATTATTGTTATTTTCTCATGGACAGGAGTCCATTTAAAATGAACGACCATCCAATAATCACGGACGCCTGTCCATATTTGATGGACGACCGTTCATTCATAGAATATTTATTAATATGCTATGTGGTTGCATGACACGTCATTCGATGTAAAATTTCGGTGTAAGTCTTCGATGTCCGTAACATTATTGGATTCTCTTTAATTTCACGGTCAAAATATATTTTGTCAATTGAATTATTTATTCCTTTTTATTTAATTAAAAAAATTGAGATTAAAATATCCCAATCCTATAAAAATTAATAAAATGAATACAATATAAATATAGTATTAAAATAAGCAGGCAGCCAAGATGGGACTGTTAAAAATGAAAAATAAAAAGAAAAATTAATAGGGTTTGGATTGACATATATGAAGAAACAATACTGAGACAATATATATTTCAAAAATCTTGTCGTTATTTGTTTCCTTAAAAAGTAGAAGTAACAATCTGGAGCATGGAGTCGGGACTTATATTGACAAGGAGGGAACTGTTTGTTAGTTTGTTTAAATCGTGCCACAATGCCAAGTTATTGCTACAATTACATTCTCTAATTCTTAAAACCGGCTTTGCCCATCACAGCTTTTTCGCTACAAAGCTCAATAATCTGTACGCGAATTTCTATTCTATCGATGATGCACGCAAAGTGTTCGATGAAACGCCTCGAAAAACTGTCTACCTCTATAACGCTACGCTTAGGAGTTATTGTAGAGAGAAACGATGGGAGGATACTTTTTATCTCTTCAATAACATGATTTTCAGTACTCGAGAAGAACCTGATAATTTTACTATACCCATTGTCTTAAAGGCGTGTGCAGGTTTGCTTGCGCTTAAGCATGGCAAAATGGTACATGGGTTTGTTGTGAAGAACGCGGGGAATGCGGTTGACATGTTTGTTGGTTCTGGGTTAATTGAGTTCTACTCAAAATGTGGGCAAATGGGTTGTGCTTTGAATGTTTTTAAAGGGTTCTCTGAACCAGATATTGTTTTATGGACTTCAATGGTTACTGGGTATGAACAGAATGGGTTTCCTGAAGAAGCTGTGATGTTTTTTCATCAAATGGTGATGGCTGAGAATCTGAATCCTGATAGGGTGACACTTGTGAGCTTGATTTCTGCTTGTGCACAGTTGATGAGTTTTAAGATTGGGAGGTGTGTGCATGGTTTTGTGATCAGGAAGGGGTTTGATGTTAGTGACTTAAGTTTGTGTAACTCATTGTTGAATTTGTATGCGAAGACGGGTTCTACAAGAAATGCTTTTAATTTGTTTCGGAAGATGCCGGAGAAAGATGTTATATCATGGAGTTCAATGATTTCTTGCTATGCTCAAAATGGTGCTGCTGTTGAAGGCCTAAAGCTTTTCAATGACATGATTGAGAAGAGATTTGAACCCAATGCAGTTACGGTTGTTATTGCTTTACAAGCATGTGCAGCTTCTTGTAATTTAGAAGAGGGCAAGAAGATTCATGAACTGGCTGCTGACAAAGGTTTTGAGTTACAAGCTTCTGTCCCCACAGCTTTAATTGATATGTACATGAAATGCTTTTCGCCTGAGGAAGCTGTTGATGTTTTTCGTAGAATGACAAATAAAGATGTGGTCTCTTGGGTTGCTTTGTTAGGTGGGTATGCTCTAAATGGAATGGCTTACATGTCAATGAAAGTGTTCCGCGACATGCTATCAGATGATACTCAACCTGATGCTATTGCAATGGTGAAGATTCTTGCATCCTGTTCAGAATTAGGAGTTCTTCAGCAAGCTTTCTGCCTTCACGGTTATGTAGTCAGAAAAGGATTTGACAACAACATTTTTGTTGGGGCTTCACTCATAGAGTTGTACTCAAAATCTGGTAGCATAGACAATGCCATAAAAATATTTCAAGGGATAAGTTATAAAGATGATGTTATCTGTAGTGCTATGATTGCTGGTTATGGACTTCATGGGCGAGGAAGAGAAGCATTAAAAGTTTTCCATCAAATGGCCAGGAGTCCTGTAGTTAGGCCTAACAGTGTTACTTTCCTCTCAATTTTATCTGCTTGTAGTCATGCAGGTTTGGTTGAAGAGGGGATTGGGATACTTGATATGATGTTGCATGAATACCGACTGGATCTTGATTCAGAGCACTACGGGATAATGGTTGATCTTCTTGGCCGCAGGGGAGAGTTATCTAAGGCACTGGACATTATTAACCAAATGCCAATTCCAGCGGGGCCCCATGTTTGGGGAGCCTTGCTTGGTGCCTGTAGGATTCATCACAATATCAAGATTGGGGAGGTTGCAGCAAAAAATCTGTTCCACTTAGATCCTAAACATGCTGGGTATTACATCCTGTTATCAAATATATATGCTCTGGATGAGAGATGGGGTAGTGTGGCAAAGCTCAGAGCTGTAATAAAGGAGAAGGGTTTTAAGAAGACTTATGGGAATAGTGTGGTTGAAGTTAAGAATGAGGCCCACAGATTTGTCTCTGATGATAGACTCCACCCAGAGTGCAAGCAGATTTATGAATTACTGAGACAGTTGGAGGTGAAAATGAGAGAGGAGGGTTATGCTCCTGATTCAGAACTTCCGTTTCATGACACAGAAAAGGTTCTATAATTTTGAATTATGTGCATAAACATCTTATATCTACTATGGGAATGACCAATGCTAGCATATACTTCACATCTACCATGGGAATGGCCAAAGCAAAGCTTAAGGCGTAAGCCCGTCCATCAGAAATTTGTTCACTTCTCACGTTGGCCTTTATGAGATATCGCTGAGAAAAGCTTTTATGACTTTCACTTATCGAAGTTCTAGCTTCATGAAATTTTAAGACCATTTGAGTCTTGGATTTGAAAGAATAAAGAGTAGGCGATTCCTTTGACCTACATATGGATGGGTGACGTGGATCAAAATTTGATGTTTCGAAGGTTCGTCATGCTCCATTAAGTGGTTGTTATGTGAAGTCTCCTCCTTATCTTACAGCAACCATGAGGCTGCATGTAAATAATCTGGCAGCCGTTGTTATTGTTGTATGCAAAGAAAGCATTGAGATATTGATGGACTCAACCACCAGTTCACGTGTTGACAGAGGAAGAATAAATTGCACAGAATGTAACCACATAAATAATACTGGAATTAATTGAGAAAAGTTGGTAACACTCGATGTGAGATAACGAAACAGAATAGAAATGTGTTTTACAACACTTGATTACAAATGCTAAAACTGGAAATAAAACAGAAATGAAAATGGACTCTAAGCACTGTTGAACTTCGAGGGTCAGCTCCTCCTAATTTACTTCACTAAGTCTCCATACTCCATCATGCCTACTGTTCCCCTTTTATATTTGCTTCCAAATTCTTTTTGCAACAAATTCAGACTCCCGTCGTTTTCACATTGTGCCAACCAGTTGACTCATAACAAATTCATAACCAATTCCTCACACTTGTCACCCTTTCATTGTGCTAGGCCTCACTTTTTCCTTGCTGCCATCTGTCCCCAGTTGGTTGTGCGAATTTGCCACCTGTCCAGTCTTGCCTTTTCCCTTGTGCTTGGTTCTGACAAACCATTTGGTTACCAGAGGTCCATAAGATATTGATAGATCAAATGAGGTGCAAGTCTACAATAGGAAGGGAAAAGGGCGTAATATAGGATTACAAACTGGTGTGACAGAACAGTATAAGACCGATGGCAATCAACACAAGACAGATGGCAATTTTGGAGAGGGAGAGTACAACATTTTGTTATGTGGGAGTGCTCAAGGAATTACGAAAAGAGAAGAATGTCAGGATACGGGGGATATTGAGAAAAGTGAGGACAAAGGGAAAAGGGAGGAAGCTGGTCCTCGAAGCTCAATTGTGTCTTAGTTTTCTTGAGTCTTTAATTTAATTTTTAGCATTGTATGAGTTAGCCAGTCTATATTTTGCATTCCAAAAGTGTATTACTCACATTCTGATATCAATATACACTATTTTACTTGAATCTTGTTCTGGTTTATTGTTGGATTGTTTGAGTGCGTGAGTTTTAGGGAAGAGTTTTATCAAGTGGTATCAGAGCAGTCACTCACTGGGGTATGGTTAACACGAGAATGGAAAATAAAGTTGATAATGTTGAGAGGGACCTTACCAGGTTGACGGAAATTGTTGCTTCCATGATGGAAATAATGGTTGACATGCAGAATTGGATGCGGCGTAAAAATGAAGAAGATGAAGCTCGTCAGAGAGTAGAAGAAGAAACTTGCCGAAGAACAGAAGAAGAAGCTTTCAAGAGAATAGTGGTGCAAGAAGAAGGTAACCATTCCGGCATAGGAAACCAACGTGAGGGAGGCACTTGTTGGGAAAATGAATCACCACCACCTCCAAACCAGGGAGGTTGTAACCATGACGAAGGGGGGAATCGAAGAGATTGGGGGGGGACGCAATTGGAGAGGATGAAGATTGGAGCTCCCGATTTTTTCTGGCAATGACCCTTACGGCTGGATTCTTCGGGTTGAAAGGTACTTTGCCATCAATTAAGTCGCCGATGAGGACAAAGTCCTCTCCACAAGGTTGTGCATGGAGGGAGAAGCCCATCATTGGTACCAATGGACGGAATCCAGAACTTCAGGGATGATGTGGCCCACGTTTAAGTGGCTTTTCTTCAAAGGTTCAGTGACACGCAGGAAATCTGCCCTCTAGAACTACTCATGTCGACGAGGTAGACAGGGTTAGTGCTGGATTACCGCCGACGATTTGAGGAAATAACAATGATGACGGTGGGAGAAAGGGAAGACGTGCTCTCAACTGCGTTTTTGAACGGGTTAAAACCCGAGATCCGAGCCAAAGTCAAGTTGCAACAACCCGACATATTTGGGCCAACCCAATTCATTAAACCCAAATTTCTATCTTGGCCTAGAACATTGAAGAAAGAAACAGTGTATTGGAAGAGGCACGGGGAGGATTGGGCTGATAAGGAAGATTTGGAGGAAATATTAGTGGCCCACGAACTCACTTAAACCCATTCAGACCTGACGAAAATACTAAAGCCCAAACGCGTCCTACCCAAACCCACTCAATCTATAACCTAAGAAATTCACCCATTAACTCTAATTTTGGTTTCAGACAATTTTCTACCGAAAATGGTTCCAGCTTCACGTCAACTCCAACAGAGACCTTTAGGTCCACGAACTTCTGACGAGATTTTCCTTTCAAGAAGCTGACGGAGTCGGAAATTCAAAGAAAGAGAGAAAAGGGGTTATGCTATAGATGTGATGAAAAATTCTCACCTGGGCATAGGTGTAGATAGAAACAATTTTAGATTGTATTGTTTGAGGGACAAGATGAGGATTCAGAGCAACCCGAGGAAGAGGAAAATGAGGAGATTGCCATTGAACAAAATCAGAACAACGTTGAGTTATCCATCAGTTCGGTGGTGGGGATACATGGGCTAAAAACGATGAAGCTTAAGGGGAGTATTCACGGTAAGGGATTGATTGTGTTAATTGATAGTGGGGCTTCCCACAGTTTTATTGGTTTGGAGGCAGTAGGGAGGTTAGGACTTCCGGTGGTTGCAAACCCATCATTTAGAGTTAGAGTTAGAGATGGTTATCGGGTTATTTGTCAAGGGGAGTGTAAAGTGGTTTCTCTGGAACTACAGGGTATGGTAGTGGTCTAGTATTTTTTCCGTTTGAGATGGGGAGTGCTGATGTAGTGCTCGGGATGGTTTGGTTGGAGGCGTTAGAGGAAATGGTGATTGATTTTAAGAAGCAAACTATGAAATTCAGGTTAGGAAAAAAAAAATGGTGTACCTGTGTGGGGACCCATCCCTAAGCAAAACGATGGTGTCACTAAAGGCCATGATTAAAACCGTACAGAGTGAAGGTTATTGTGTGTTGGTTGAGTTTGGGGAGGCTCAAAAGCAATTTGGAAGTGAAGAGGGAGTTGATGAAACATTAGTAAAGGTGCTGGACAGATTTAGGCAAATGTTTGAGCCCTTGACCAAACTAGCACCCATTAGGACTTAAGACCATTCAATCCAAATAGTTCCAAGAACCCAACCCCCAAACTTACGGCCATATAAGTATATGTACTACCAAAAGAATGAAATAGAGCGCATTGTTAAGGAAATGATAGCCTTAAGGAAATGATAGCCTTGGGGATCATAAAGCCTAGCGTGAGTTAGTTTTCAAGCATGGTATTGCTAGTAAAGAAGAAAGATGGTGGATGGAGATTTTATGTAGACTACAAAACAGTGAATAAAGTCACAGTACTTGATAAGTTTCCGATTCTGGCAATTGATGAATTATTTGATAAGCTTGGAGAGGCGTTAGAGTTCTCCAAATTAGATTTAAAGTCGGGTTATCACCAGATACGAGTCCACCCTGAAGACACCCATAAGACGACATTCAGGACTTATGAATGGCATTATAAGTTCTTGGTCATACCTTTTGGGTTGACAAACGCGCCCTCCACCTTTTAGGCATTAATGAACGAGGTTTTCAAGCCGCACTTGAGAAAATTTATACTTGTCTTTTTTGAAGACATTCTCATCTATAGCAAGGAGATGACTAAGCACTCAGGGCATCTGGCGATCACCCTTCAAATTCTATTGGAACATCAGTTGGTTGTAAATAAGAAAAAAATGTTTGTTTGGGCAACGACAGCTAGAATATTTGGGGCAGACTGAATTTATCCCCTTTTTGCATAGGGACAATGCTTGCTAAACATGATTCCATGTGAAACCTCCTCTATAATTGTCTCAATATATCCTTTTTGAGACAACACCAACAATCCTTGTGATCTATCTCAGAATATTTCAATTTCTATCACATAGGATGCCTCTCCCATAGCTTTCATTTCAAAATTCTTTGAGAGAAAATTCTTGGTTTCATATAATATGCCCAAGTCATTCGCAGCAAGCAAAATATCGTTGACATATAAGACTGAAAATACAAACTTGCTCCCACTGATCTTTTGGTATATACATCAATCAATATGTTTTCCTTAAATCCAAAGATGTTATGGTATCATTAAACTTAAGGTACCATTGTTGAGAAGCTTGTTTAAGTCCATATATTGGCTTCTTAAGGTTACACACCATATGACATTTTCCTTCAACTGAGAAGCCTTCAGGTTGGTCCATATAAACTTCCTCCTCAAGATTTCCATTAAGAAAGACTGTTTTCATATCCATTTGGTGTAACTCTAAATCATAATCTGATGTGTTTGCGAAAGCTTAGAGTGAGTTGTAATTCTTCTAAACAACACAAACATACAAAACACACTAAAATACATGAACTAGATAAAGTAAAGATAATACACAACAAATAACAAGATAAAGTAAAGATAAGTGCCAATGATCTCCAAACCATAAAGGCTACGCCACCGGCTATGGAACATCACTAATAAGATAGAAGCCAAATTCCCCAGGCTTAAAGGCAACGTCACCGGCCAAGGGTCTCCAAAACGTAAAGGCATGGCCATCGGTTTTGGATTCCACCACCAAGCATGGCAAAAACTTGGATAAAGGAAAAATGATAAAACTCTCTCAAGAGCTCTCACATTTTCATTTCAGAAAATTTAACTCTCAACTTATATTACAATGAAGGAGAAGACCCCTTTATATAGGGTTACATTAGATGCCACATAGGAGAGAGAATTACAAAGTCAAATTCAAGATAATAATAAACTATGGGACACATTTTAATTAGCCACCCTAAATGTCCCCTAAAAGCCAAAATGTCAACAAACATAAGTAAAAACCTTTAACCTAGAAATTTCCCAAAATGGTAAGGAACATGGAGCCACCAAGGATGACAACCTTGTCTTTGCTAAATCGGGAATGTCTTGAGCCACCCATGTCATAATCTTGTCCACCCCATTAAATGCCTCTATGTGCATATGTTTGACTAGCCTTTGTTCCCTCCATTTTAACTTGAAAATCTTAGCTCCAACAATTCAAACTACACCCAAATAAATGGATTGGGCATATTGGATCAACAATTTGAAGAATGTGAGGGCACTCTGCAGGTTTCTCGGATTAACAGGCTACTATTGACGCTTTGTCCAATGCTATGGTAAGATTGCATCACCCTTAACAACTTTACTTAAAAAGGATGTTTTTGAGTGGAATGAATGAGCCCAGGTAGCGTTTGAAGAATTGAAGAAGATTATGGCAAGTGTACAGGTGTTGGCTATACCAAATTTCTCTAAAGAATTTGTGATAGAAACGGATGCTTCAGGTAATGGGTTAGGGGCAATCTTAATACAAGGGGGAAGGCCACTCGCATATATGAGTGAGGGGTTATCGATGAAGTCTCAACTAAAATCAATTTACGAACGAGAACTCATGGCAGTGGTTCTAGCTACTCAGAAATGGCGCCATTACCTCTTGGGATGCCGCTTTGTCATCAGAATTAACCAACAGAGCTTGCACTTCTTAACCGACCAGAAATTGCTAAGTGAAAGTCAATAGAAGTGGGTCAATAAGTTGTTGGGTTGAACTTCGCCAGACAATATCAGCTAGAATTGAAAAACAAGGTTGCGGATGCTCTTTCCCGAAAAGAGGAGGAAGTAGAACATAATGCATTAACCATGGGCTGTTTTGCAGGTGTGAAGGACTTGGAAGAGACAATTCACCGAGATGATATACTATGTCACATTATTCAGCAGCTCTTCATCGATCTAACTAGCCAACCTCCTTTTCAGCTTGTGGGGCATCATTTACTCTTTCATGGCAGGTTAGTAGTCCCTTAAACAACCCTTCATATTTATAAACTTCTACATGATTTTCATTCATCACACATGGGAGGTCATTCCAGATTTTTTAGAACCTACAAACGCATTAGTAATGTGGTATATTGGGAGGGGATGCGGAAGGATATTAAGAATTATGTGGAGGATTATGCAGTATGCCAACAAAACAAATATGAGGCCTTGCGTCCAGCTAGATTATTGCAACCACTACCCATTCCCAATCAAATTTGGGAAGATGTGTCAATGGACTTCATTATGGGACTTCCCAAAGCCCAAGGGATGGACACCATCCTGGTGGTCGTAGATCGACTCTCGAAATATAGCCCAAAATCGGATGAAAACGTATGCAGATAAAAAGAGGAGTGAAGTCGATTTTAATGAGGGAGACTTAGCCTATTTGAAACTTCAGCCATACAGGTTGCGCTCCTTGGCAAGGCACCACAATGAGAAGCTTAACCCACAATTTTATGGTTTGTTTGTAATAAAAAACAAAATCGGGGCAGCGGCTTACCAATTAGACCTACCTCCATTAGCTCGCATACATGATGTTTTCCATGTTTCCCAATTGAAGAAGGCCATTTTCCCCATCCCCAACAGCCAGCCACTTTCGGAAAACCTCAACGAAAACTTGGTTTTGAATGTGGAACCAGAAACGGTTCTCCAAAAAAGAAGATTGTTGAATGGACAATGGGAAGTTCTCATTCAGTGGAAGGGACTACCTGCATATGGACGCACTTGAGAAGACTTCCACACCATCAATACCCAATTTCCTTCCTTCCACCTTGAGGACAAGATGACTCTTCTTGGGGAGGGTAATGATAGATCAAATGAGGTGCGTGTCTACAATAGGAAGGGAAAAGGGTGTAATAGAGGATTACAAACTGGTGTGACAGAGCAGTGTAGGACAGATGGCAATCAACACAGAACAAATGTCAATTTTGGAGAGGGAGCATACGACATTTTGTTATGTGGGAGTGCTAAAGGAATTACAAAAAGAGAAGCATGTTAGGATACGGGGGATATTGAAAAAAGTGAGGACAAAGGGAAAAAGGAGGAAGTTGGCCCTCGAAGCTCAGCGGTGTCTTAGTTTTCTTGAGTCTTTAATTTAGTTTTGAGCATTGTATGATTTAGCTAGTCTGTATTTTGCATTCCAAAAGTGTATTACTCACATTCTGATATCGATATACACTATTTTACTTGAATCTTGTTCTGGTTTATTGTTGGATTGTTTGAGTGCGTGAGTTTTGGGGAAGAGTTCTATCAGCTATTGACCCAACAAAGCTTTTGACAATCTTTATACTTTGCCATATGGAAATTCCATATTTAGTTAAACTCCCAGCATAGACTTGACCTTGGAGGACTGCAATCCTTGTGGTATGATCCATCAACCAGATGAGATGAGTAACTTGACTTTTTTGTCAGCAAATTCAGGCAAAACCTGTCGATCATCAAAAGTCTTTAGATGACTTCATTGTGTTTCACTAGAAAAATTTTTGCAGCTTGTTTTGAAGACCTTCCCGTTTATACTTCTTTCCCTCTTTTTTATGGACTAGTGTCACGGGCTGGGAGTTTCACACCCAAAAGGCTAACCTATTAGGTGGAGGGACTCCCCCCATTTATAAGCCCAAGATCTCCCCAATACGCTTTCAATGTGAGATTTGTTACATTCTCCCCCACCCGTGACACTAGGCACCGTCCTATACAAATTCCAAGCACCTAGTTTTTGCTGCTTGAATCTCAATAACAATTGATAATGAGGTTCCCCAAGTTGTAATGTTTTCCAGAGAAAGTTCATTAGTATTTAAATAAATTTTGACTTCATATTTATTCCTTTGCAGGGAGGCTTTGTTTCGATTTTCTGGTCTGATACATTTATGAGTTCTTAATGCCATTTGACTGCTTCTGCAGCTCTGCTTGTTCCATATATAGTGCAGATGTGTTCATTACCGAGGATGAAGTATCTGGACAAGATTTTTCCTGGAGATGATTTCACACAAAATAAAAAAAAACTAGCGTCATGCTATCAACGCCTATTCGATTTACGAATCACAAGGTTCAGTAATATTATCTTAAGGAAAGTATTGAATTCGATAATGTTATGGAATGAGAATAAGCTATAAGCATATTATAAATTATTTCTGATATCAACTTTGACAGGCAGGATCCACTAAATTTAAAAAAAAAATAAACAAAGAGAATAGAATCTTAACCATCTTTTACTTTCCATCTCTACCTGGTTAGAAATGGCAGTTGTATATTGGATATCTTCCCTACTTTGTTTGAGATTGTGACACAAAGTTTTGTTTCTGGTAGCTTACCTCTTTTGCTATCCAAATAAATCTCTACAAGTAACATCATTTTTTTAGGCCTTTGGCATTCTGCATTCCAACTGGCAGTTTCTGTTTGCATAATTCCTTACACACTCGTAAACACTGATATCATCAGTCACGCGTCATAATTTCCACAAAATATAATGGGCTTCAAGTCAAACGCTGTCGTTTCTTGTGACAGATATAACGAGATTATTGTGTGTGGGCATGATGAAGATGTAATCGAGGTAATCGAGGTAATTGAATTTGGGATCCTCTTCTATTTATGGCCACAAATTTTTTTATCACAGCCCAGTAATCTAGAGGTCTATACAAAGACCTTTATTTTTCATAGTCTCAATTTCTTTAATAAGTTAAAACAATCTGCTTAATTTTAATTTCTTATTCCAAGTACGCAATAAAAGGTAATTTTTATCCATTTTATTATCTTTCTTTATTGGTCATCCTTATTTGAGTCCTCATAACTTTTAATAAGGATGATTACTGAAACTCTTATTTAACTAATAGTTTGTAAATCCTAAAAAATAAGTTAAGGTATAAACAAATTGGTTCAGACATACCAACACTTTAATTGTATCATTATACTGCAACAACAGATATTATATCCTATTTTTTTCTTATAATATGAACGATCACACACTTAAACTGTGATATCATCACCCCGCACGTGTATATTAACAAAAACATTTAAAACCCAATCGGATTTTATGGATATTATTCTTTTCCAGATATTTGGTTAATATAATTGTTAAAAATAAAAAAAACAGAGGATTTGTTTGATGTCGTGTGTGTAGACAGAAGATATTCTCAATAATGAATAGTTGATGAAATGAAAAAGAAAATGGAAGTCTTTCATAAATGAGGACCGTTGATTAAAAGTGTTTCTTGAAAATGATTTAATCTATTTTTGTACCCCTCTTTATGCGCCAAGGAGGGTCGTGATCACCCATCCCATCAAACTACAAAACCTTCTCATACTTTGCCACGTTTCCCTCAAACAAATAATGGACAAAAATCAACGGCAAAAACTCATCTTAAAAATAAGGAGCAGTTAGGAGCAAACACAGAGGAACAGATAAAAAACTAAGAGAGAGACAGAGAGAGCATAAAGCAGAGGATCCAAGGAAGAGGATGAGCAAGTACATTTCAGTTGGTGGTTTTCATTGGATATCCTTCTTTTTTATAGGCTTATAGCCATGGACTGGACCCGTCTCCCATCTCCTCTCTTTTACCCATAATTCTATATATATAATTTTACAGAAAACTAAAAAGAAAAAAAATACCATTTTGATCCGACAGTTGCTATGAACCGGTATTCTTTACTGCAAAAAAAAAAAAAAACTGAATCAAATCGAAAGATCGGATTGAAATCGATCTAAAAATCAGTTTTTCAAAGTAATCGGTTTAGTTTTTAAAATTAAAAAAACCAATTCAGTTTAAGTATAATTTTAAATTGGTTAATCGAAATCGATTTTATAAGCCAGTTTTTTTAAAAAATAAAAAAAAATTAAATCTAAAACCAAAAGAGATATAGTGAGTTAAAAAAATAAGAATTAAAAATATAAGCGGCACTGCATTTAATTCTTACGACACTGCATTTAATTCCTTGCCTCCTTGGAACTCTAATCATCTTTAATTAAAATTTAAAAGGCTCCACTCACGTTTTCAAATACCCACCATCTCTCACAATCCCCACTTGCCCCCTACTTATCTTCACTCCTCCTTCTCCTACTATTACCAACACCATTTTTCTCTTCCACTGTTATGTCTAAAAAATATAAGGGTTGATATAAGGTTTACTCGGTATATAAAAATCAGATTATGAGAATACCTATAGCCTATTTCTGTCAAAATAGTAGGCGCGTACCAGGCCAGTCAAGAGCTGTGATGATCTCACGTGTCCAATCCTTGCTCTAAATCGTGCAAATCACTAAAGAAGGTGAGCAATGTGACATAAAGAAGGATTTTGTACGAATAATCTCATCAACCCGCAGATTCAGTGATGATTGCCTCAATCCATTCCTCTATAAATTGAGAGCCCCTCTCTCATTGAAGGGGATTCGCACATTTTACACTTGATTAACTACTCTCTCTCTCATTAGAATTCTTAGCATTTGATACCTTGTAATATCATTGTAAAGTTAGTAAGCTAAAAGTGACCTGACCTTTATCATCAATATAAGTATCAGTAGACGTAGGACTTACTACCTTAGCATCCGAACTACTTTAAAAACTGTCCCCACTGCATTTACTATCATTTTCCTTTGCATGCATGTGTGTCTGTTGGGCCAGCTCAACATTTCACACGTGTGTTTCGTTGGTGTAAAAATCGCGCATCAACATCCACAAAACCATTATTTCATATTTTAAATCTAGATGCTAAACTGTGTTTGGTTGTCGACGACGTGTGGCAATCTAGATCGATGCCTTTGCCAGCTGCTTGCGATTTGGTACCGGGAAACCATTTACACCTTCATCGGTAACAAGCTTCCCCACCACTATCCGCAACAACGCAACTGCAAGCCTCTCTTCCCCACATCTATACACCTATCCTTAACCAACCCACTCTCATCTCTCATTTTCTTTAACCATCGAATCTATAGCAAATGGGTTTCTTAGTTTCAAGTTTTTTATTTTCTTTGGTTTTTCCTTCATGAATCCATGATTTTTGTAAATGCAACTGGGAAGTTAAAATATTGAGGAGAATAGTGTTAAAAGATTGGGAAGAAAGTTGGGATTATTTTGCAGTTTTAAATTTTGTTGATTTTTGTTGTGAGAATAATTGGAGACAGTGAATAAGTTATGTTATAAAATTGTTCTAGAATTTAAGATTTTGTATGAAACCGGTTTAAAATCGGTTAACCGTTTTTTAAACCGAATTATCAGTTCGGTTAAAAATCGGTTCATATGATATTCCAGTTCGGTTTCGGTTCAAAATATTGCTTGAACCGAAAAATCAGTTCAGCTCAAAAAACACCCCATCCGGTTCAGTTAACCGGATTTCCACACCCCTAGTATTCTTACTGGTTGTTCTCGTCAATGTAATGTGCGAAAAGCAAAATAAAAATATTATACACACACACACACACACACACACATATCCTTCATTTTGTTTCAGGGATACACACACACACATACATATGTGTGTGTGTGTGTGTGTGTGTGTGTATCTCTGAAACAAAATGAAGGGTGGGCTGTTTTTCAAACTTGAAGTCGATAAGATTACTTAAAGGGTGCATTTGGTTCAGGGAATTTTTGCAAGTTGAGTAAGTTTCTGATGACTTCGTTCACTTTTATGGTAACTTGCATGGGAGACAAAAGGACAGGTTTCGATCGTAGTTGTCAATCTACAGTGAATCTCAACCCTCCATTTATTGAACAATCCTAACCCTTAGACATGGTCACGTGTCAGCTGTCCACAAGAGGCGACAAATCGTCAGACTGTTGTGATCATAACCGTCGTCATACATCGCCTCAACTTCGTGCGTGGACAACTATAGGCACCCATGCGCGATGAAACGTGATTGCCAAAGGCTGCCGTATTTAATGCGACATGACCGCGTGAAATTTACATAATTGTCTTGATCATTCATATTCCAAGTTTGATAGGTGTCACAGAGGAGAGAAGATCCAAGTGTAAAGTACGTCGACCGAGCATGGGTTCGACCCTTGAAGCTCGATCGAATCTGCGTCTGATGACTTACTGACCACGCCGAGCTTTATCTCAAATCGAACAATAGTCTTTGAAGCTCGAAACTAGCATCAAACACTAGGGAGAAAATGTTGTGCGTGATTTTTCCATCAAGCTTAGAGTATCATGAGATTATAACCTGACCCAGAACCAGCTCGACTCCACTGATTGTTCAACCCAGCATAAGCTCGTCGAGCTATAGCTCGACCTAACACAAGCTAGTCCCAAACAATCTACGTGATCGTTCAACCAATTTCCAGATAACTTCATATCTCAGATATCTCAAAAGAGATCATATTGACAGCAATCTCTACGCAATCACAATGCCCAATCATAAGAATATCGAAGTTGCATTTTAATTCAATTGTAATTCCTTTATTTTCGCTCTTTCCTTTGTGCAAACTCTATATATAAACTCTCTCAAACAATGAGAAAGGGGTTGGAAAGTATTTCTAGAATTACTATTGTAAGCTCTCATAACAAATACAAAAACAGTGGATGTAGACTCAAGAGTTTATTTTGCCGAACCACTTTAAAAATCTCTTTGCCATTTACTCTACTGCATTCATTACTTATTCATTGCTGATTATCCGCAATCACGTACACACCAGTTTTGATCCCACCAAGGTCGATCGAATTACTCTAGTTGGTATAGATTTCTGTATTAACAATTAAAAAATTGAGATTAAAAAATCCCAAATCCCAATCCTAGAAAAATTAATAAAATAAATACAATATAAATGTAGTAATAAAATAAGCAGTCAGCTAAGATGGCACTGTTAAAAGTGAAAAAGAAAAAGAAAAATTAATAGGGTTTGGATTGAAGTATTAGGGGTGGGATAATCCGGTTAACCGAACCGGATTAGCAAAACCGAAAACCGAATCGGTTATTCGGTTTAGAGAAAATGCAAACCGAAAACCGGACCGGTTTCGATTATAAACCGGTTAACCGGTTTTCAAATTAATCCCTAAAAGTCTTCAATGTTTCATTTAAGTCCCTAAATTCAAATATTTATTATTTTATATATAATTTCATACTATTTTTCCCTTTTATTTTGGTATTATTGTTGTATTCTTTGTATGAAAAATACATTAAATTACTTATTAATAAACTCAAATACACATTACTCAATAGTCAATACTCATTAATAAACTCAAATATAAACATAAATTTAACCACATTTTCACAGCCTCGTTCTTCAGTTGCTTCTCCTAGGCATCATTGAGCACTGCCTTGATCATTGAAAACTTTCTCTTCCACTGTTTCAACTCTGAAATGGCAAGTTCCCACCTTGTTTAATAAATTCTAATTTCCACCCTTAAATTAACAGACAATTGATTAATATAACAGTAAAAGGTAGAATGGTCTTTCCAAATTAAATATTCAAACTGAAAATGACCAGCCACCAAAACCACCCCATGCAGCCATCAGCATCACCACCGCCACAAACCACCACTGATTACGAACACTTCCAATCCAAATCAATAATCTATTAAACAATTTAATCACATAATAAAAAATACATATTATCAATCAATCATCAAAGAAAAAAGAGAGAAAAGAAAAATGGGGAGGAAAGGAAAAAAAGAGAAATCCACAGTTCATAGGGGAGTTTCTTGGGAATTTTTACAAACAGGTGGAGTGCAAAAATTTACAAAGCTTCGATCATCCTCCCACGAATTCCATCAATCCCATAAAACAAATTCAAAAAACTTCTTAACCGATCCCAAACAACCTCCAAACAACACACAAACGATCTCCTTTTAAAATCTCAACAAACAAAACTCCAATCTCGCCGAAAAAGCATAGCACGAATGAATGGCAGAGACTGTGAAGATCGAAGCTTGGAGAGTGGAGTCTACTCATGGTGGGACAGTGGCGTGACTGGAGAGTGGAGTCTGCTAGGTGCTGGCGCAAGTGCGACGATCGGAGACTATGAAGTGTGGACTGTGAAGATCAGAGCTTTGAGAGTGGAGTCTGCTCATAGTGGGACAATGGCATGACTGCCTGACTGGAGAGTGGAGTCTGCTGGGACCAGCTGGGTGCTGGCGAACGTGCAAACTGCGAAGAAATGAAGAATGAAGATGGAGTGGTGACTGGACAATGGAGTGACTGATGAAGATTGAAGAGTGGAGTACTGGAGTCAGCTTACGGTGTGGATGGATGGAGTGTGCAGTGTGCACTATGGAAGACTGGAAGTGTGGAGATTTGGAGGCGGAGAAGAGTCTGAAGAGAAATATAGAAGAGTGAATTTTTTTTTTTTTTTTGCTTATATAGTTAGGGTAAAATCGGTTTGGAACATTTTTCAAATCGAAAACCAAACTAGTTTTCCGGTTTTTTAAATTTTGCAAACCAAAAACCAAACCGGTTTGTAAAAAAAATCTAATTTTCGGTTCGATTACCGGTTCGGTCCAGTTTTCAGATTATTTATCCCACCCATATGAAGTATATGAAGAAACAATATTGAGATAGTGTATATTTCAAAAGTCTTGTAGTTATTTGTTTCCTTAAAAAGTAGAAATAAAAATCTGGAGAATGGAAATGGGACTTATATTGACAAGGAGGGATCTGTTTGTTAGTTTGTTTAAATCATGCCACAATGCCAAATCATTGGTACAATTACATTCTCTAATTCTCAAAACTGGCTTTGCCCATCACAGCTTTTTTGCTACAAGGCTCAATGTTCTGTACGCGAATTTCTATTGATCTATTCTATCGATTATGCACGCAAAGTGTTCGATGAAATGCCTCAAAAAACTGTCTACCTTTATAACGCCATGCTTAGGAGTTATTGTAGAGAGAAACAATGGGAGGATACTTTGTATCTCTTCAATAACTTGATTTTCACTACTCGAGAAGAACCAGATAATTTTACTATACCCATTGTCTTAAAGGTGTGTGTAGGTTTGCGTGCACTTAAGCATGGCAAAATGGTACATGGGTTTGTTGTGAAGAACGCAAAGAATGCGGTTGACATGTTTGTTGGTTCTAGGTTGATTGAGTTCTACTCAAAATGTGGGCAAATGGGTTGTGATTTGAATGTTTTTAAAGGGTTCTCTGAACCAGATATTGTTTTATGGACTTCAATGGTTATTGGTTTTTTGGAAGAAGTTGTGATGTTTTTTCATCAAATGGTGATGGCTGAGAATCTGAATCCTTATAGGGTGACACTTGCGAGCTTGATTTCTGCTTGTGCACAGTTGATGAGTTTTAAGATTGGGAGGTGTGTGCATGGTTTTGTGATCAGGAAGGGGTTTGACGTTAGTGATTTAAGTTTGTGTAACTCATTGTTGAATTTGTATGCGAAGACGGGTTCTACAAGAAATGCTTTTAATTTGTTTCGGAAGATGCTGGAGAAAGATGTTATATCATGGAGTTCAATGATTTCTTGCTATGCTCAAAATGGTGCTGCTGTTGAAGGCCTAAAGCTTTTCAATGACATAATTGAGAAGAGATTTGAACCTAATGCAGTTACGTTTGTTATTGCTTTATAAGCATGTGCAGCTTCTTGTAATTTAGAAGAGGGCAAGAAGATTCATGAACTGGCTACTGAGAAAGGTTTTGAGTTACAAGCTTCTGTCCCCACAGCTTTAATTGATATGTACATGAAATGCTTTTCGCTTGAGGAAGCTGTTGATGTTTTTCGTAGAATGACAAATAAAGATGAGGTCTCTTGGGTTGATTGGTTAGGTGGGTATGCTCTAATTGGAATGGCTTACAAGTTAATGAAAGTGTTTCGCGACATGCTATCAGATGATACTCAATCTAATGCTATTGCGATGGTGAAGATTCTTGCATCTTGTTCAGGATTAGGAGTTCTTCAGCAAGCTTTCTGCCTTCACGGTTATGTGGTCAGAAAAGGATTTGACAACAACATTTTCATTGGGGCCTCACTCATAGAGTTGTACTCAAAATCTGGTAGCATAGACAATGCCATAAAAATATTTGAAGGGATAAGTTATAAAGATGTTGTTATCTGGAGTGCTATGATTGTTGGTTATGGGCTTCATGGACGAAGAAGAGAAGCATTAAATGTTTTCCATCAAATGGTCAAGAGTCCTGTAGTTAGGCCTAACAGTGTTACTTCCCTCTCAATTTTATCTGCTTGTAGTCATGCAGGTTTGGTTGAAGAGGGGATTGGGATAGTTGATATGATGTTGCATGAATACTGACTGGATCTTGATTCGGAGCATTATGGGATAATGGTTTATCTTCTTGGCCATAGGGGAGAGTTATCCAAGGCCCTGGACATTATTAACCAAATGCCAATTCCAGCGGGGCCCCATGTTTGGGAAGCCTTGCTTGGTGCCTGTAGGATTCATCACAATATCAAGATTGGGGAGGTTGCAGCGAAGAATCTGTTCCACTTGGATCCTAAACGTGCTGGGTATTACATCCTGTTATCAAATATATATGCTCTGGATGACAGATGGGGTAGTGTGGCAAAGCTTAGAGCTGTAATAAAGGAGAAGGTTTTTGTTAGGATTCAGCAACTCAACAAACCAGCAACGAAATGTGACAGTTAAAAGAAAAAAATGTTAATAGAATATTCAAGAACAGAAGGTTGTATTTGAATGATTCAGACTGTGTATTACACTTTTGGAATTGCAAAAAGATAACCAAAATAAAAGTTTACTACGTACTCAATATTAAAGACTCAAACACTCAAAACAAATTTAAAGAAACAAAATAAAACTACTGTGCTTCGAGGGCCAGCTGCCTCCCAAATTTCCTTGTCCTCTCTTCTGCCTTTCTCTGACGATCTGGTCTCTTTTTGTAATGCCTCGAATATTGTACTGCTCCTCTCCCATATTGCCATCTGTCTAATATTCCAATAACAGAATGTTGTACTGCTCATCTCCTATATTGCCATCTGTCTAATATTCCAATAATAGAATGTTGTGCTGCTCCTCTCCCATATTGCCATTTGTCATGTGCTGACTATCCTCTGTCATGTTGCCATCTTCTTGGGGAGGGTAATGATAGATCACATGCAATGTAGGTCTACAATAGGCAAATGAAGCATAGTAGAGGATCACAAGCTGGGCTGGCAAAACAGTGATGGGGTAGTGTGGCAAAGCTGAGAGCTGTAATAAAGGAGAAGGTTTTTGTTAGGATTCAGCAACGAAATGTGACAGTTAAAAGAATAAAATGTTAACAGAATATTCAGGAACAGAAGGTTGTATTTGAATGATTCAGACTGTGTATTACACTTTTGGAATTGCAAAAAGATAACTAGAATAAAAGTTTACTACGTACTCAATATTAAAGACTCAAACACTCAAACAGATTTAAAGAAACAAAATAACACTGTTGTGCTTCGAGGGCCAGCTACCTCCCAAATTTCCTTGTCCTCTCTTTTGCCTTTCCCTGATGATCTGCTCTCTTTTTGTAATGCCCAAAATGTTGTACTGCTCCTCTCCCATATTGCCATCTGTCTAATATTCCAATAACAGAATGTTGTGTTGCTCCTCTCCCATATTGCTATTTGTCATGTGCTGACTATCCTCTATCATGTTGCCATCTGTCCTGTACTTTTTGCCAGCCCAGCTTGTGATCCTCTACTATGCTTCCTTTACCTATTGTAGACCTGCATTGCATATGATATATCATTACCCTCCCCAAAAAGAGCCACCTTGTCCTCAAGGAGGAAAGAGGGAAATTGAGAATTGAGGGTGTAGAAGTCCTCCCAAGTGTTCTCGAATTCCGGTAGTCTTTTCCAGTGGATGAGAACTTCCCATTGTCCATTCAACAGTTTTCATTTTTTAAGAACTGATTGGGGTTCCACATTCAAAACTAAGTTCTCGTTGAGGTTGTTCGGAAGGGGCTAGCTGTTGAGAATTTGAAAAATGGCTTTCTTCAATTAAGACACATGGAAAACATCGTGTATGGGAGCTGAGAGAGGAAGATCAAATTGGTAAGCTGCTGCCTCGATTTTGTTTTTGATTACAAATGGATCATAAAATCGTGGGCTAAGCTTTTCATTGTGGCGCCTTGCTAGAGAGCGTAGCCTATATGGTTGAAGTTTCAAAGAGGCTGAGTCCCCCACCTTAAAATCGACTTCTCTTCTCCTTTTATCCGTATACATTTTCATGCGATTTTAGGCTTGAACCAGGTTGTTCTTTAAGTCTCGGAGAATGTAGTTGCGGTCTTGGAGTTGGTGGTGGACTTTATCAACTCGAGAGGAATGATTTGTGTATTTTAGTACCGCCGGAGGGTCACGACCATACAATGCTTTAAAGGGACACATATCTGCTGATACACTGAATATGGTGTTGAACCAGAATTCTGCCCAAGGTATCCATTTCGGGCATTCTTTCGGCTGGCCATTGACAAAGCACCTAAGATAAGTTTCTAAGCAACGATTTACCACCTCTGTTTGCCCGTCCATTTTGTGGATGATAGGCTGAACTCATATGGAGCTGGGTCCCCGATTGGCGAAATAACTCGCCCCAGAAATTACTCATAAAGATCCGGTCTCGATCAGAAACGATCGATCGTGGAAACCCATGTAGACGGACTATCTCCTTAATAAATACCTCAACAACTTCCTTAGCAGTGTAGGGATGCTGCAATGTGACGAAATGGCTATATTTCGAGAGATGATCGACCACCACTAGGATAGTATCTACCCATATGGCCTTCGGAAGCCCTGAAATGAAGTCCATAGATATATCCTTCCAAACTTGATTCGGAATGGGTAGTGGTTGCAACAATCCTGCAGGACTCAAGGCCTCGTATTTGTTCTGTTGGCAGACAGCGCAAGCTTCCACAAGATTCTTGATATCTTTTCTCATCCCTCCCAATAAGCCACATTGCCAATGCGTTTGTAGGTTCTAAAAAAAACCGGAATGCCCCCCCCCCCCCCCCCCCCCCCTCCGCAGGTGAAGAATGAAACTCATGTAGAAGGTTTTGTATGTGAGTGCCTATTTTAGGGACTACTAACCTGCCCTGATGGAGTAAGTGGTGGCTCGCCAGTTGGAAGGGAGGTCGGCCATTTGGATCGATCAAAAGTTGTTGAATAATGTGACGAAGTTTCTCATCCTTCTAAATAGCCTCTTCTAAGTCCTTCATACTTGCAAAACAACCCATAGTTATGGCATTATGTTCCACCTCTTTTTCCCTGCAAGACAGTGCGTCAGTAGCCTTATTTTCTGCTCCCGATCGACAAAATTCAATCCCAGCAGCTTGATGACCCATTTCTGTTGACTTTAACTCAAAAAATTTTGGTCGGTCAGGAAGTGCAGGCTCCATTGGTCTGTTCGGATAACAAATTGTTGTCCCAGGAGGTAATGATGCCACTTTTGAGTCGCTAGAACCACGACCATGAGTTCCCGTTCCTAGACTGACTTTAACTGAGACTTCATCGACAACCCTTTACTTATGTATGCGAGTGGTCGTCCTTCTTGCATCAAGACTGCCCCTAATCCATTACCTGAAGCATCTGTTTCTATCACAAAATTTTTGGAAAAATTAGACATAGCTAGAACAGGAACGCTAGTCATAATCCTCTTCAACTCTTTGAACGCTGTTTGGGCTGTTTCGTTCCATCCGAAAGCATCTTTCTTAAGTAAAGTTGTTAGGGGTGCTGTGATCTTACCGTAATCTTGGACAAAACGTCGATAGTAGCCTGTTAAACTAAGAAACATGTGGAGTGCTCTCACATTCTTTGGTACTGGCCATTTGATGATGCTCTCTATCTTGGATGGATCGACAGCTATGCCTTCGGCTAAGATGACATGCCCTAAATACTCTCTCTGTCGCTGCCCGAACAAATGTTTTTTTCTGTTCACTATCAACTGATGTTCCAGTAGAATCTGAAGGACGGTTGCCAAATGTCTCGAGTGCTCATTCATCCCCTTGCTATAGATGAGTATGTCGTCTAAGAAAACAAGTATAAACCTGCGCAAGTATGGCCTGAAAATTTCATTCATTAATGCTTGGAAAGTGGAAGGTGCGTTTGTTAATCCGAAGGGCATGACCAAAAATTCATAATGTCCTTCGTGAGTCCAGAATGTCATCTTGTGGGTGTCTTCAGGGAGGACTCGTATCTAGTGGTAACCTGACTTCAAATCTAGTTTAGAGAATATCGACCTCCTTCTAGTTCATCAAACAATTCATCAATTGTCGGAATCGGAAACTTGTCTGGTACTGTAATTTTATTCACGGCCCTATAGTCAACATAAAACCTCCATCCACCATCTTTTTTCTTCACTAGTAACACCGAACTTGAAAACGGACTCACATTGGGTTTGATGATCCCGAAAGCCATCATCTCTTTAACAATGCGCTCTATCTCATTCTTTTGATAGTATGGGTATTTATACGATCGAAGATTTGGGGGTTGGGTGCCTGGCACTAATGGAATTGAATGGTCTTAAGTTCTAGTGGGTGGTAATTCGGCCAAGGGTTCAAACACCTGTCCAAACTTATCCAACACCCCTACCAATTTTTTGTCAATTCTCTCTTCGTTTCCGTTTGTCTCTGAGTCTCCCCAAACTCGATTAACACTCCTTGTCCTTCCCTCTGTACAGTCTTAATCATGGCCTTCAAAGACACTAGTGTTTTGCTTAAGGAAGGATCCCCTCGTAGTTGTACCATTCACTCTCCTGATCTGAACTTCATAGTCTGCTTCTTCCAATTAATTACTGTCTCCCCTAAAGTCTCCAACACGCCATCCTGAGTACTATATCAGCGCTCCCCATTTCAAACGGAAAAAAATCTTGAACCACAACCATTCCTTGTAATTCCATCGGAACCACTTTACATTCCCCCTAACATGTCCCCCGATAACCATCTCCCACTCTGACTCTAAAAGACGGGGTCTGTAACATCTCACTGAAAACTAGTATAATGCATGCATAATAACAATGTAAAATTGGGCCCAAAGTTTTCTTTTCATTTCAATTCATATGTCTTTTATACACAAAGAGTATTGTTTACAAAAATTCATTTTAAAAGACAAAACAGGGGAAATAGTGTAGCTATTGCTCCTCGCTTGCCGACACCCCTCCGACTGCATCAACACCTAGATCCTGCATCCACAAAGGAAAATAACGGGGTGAGCACAAAATAATGCTCAGTAAGTAAAACCCTCTATCTGTCTGTCCCCGTATGTATCACACGTAATTCTTTCCTTTTACTATTTCTGTTTCTATATCTGTTTCTACTAAACATCATGGCGTCATCTTACCGGAGGTATGGCCGGATGGCGTTCACACAGCACCATCTCATTCTCCATGATTATCGGGTGGAATTCACACAGTACCAACCCGTTCTTAGTGACTACCGAGTGGGGATTACAAAGCACTTACTCGGTTTTCCTAACTATCAGGTGGAGATCACCTAGCACCTACTTGTTTCTCATGACTCTTGAGTAACGATCACCAAGCATTAACCCGTCTCTAGTCACTGTCGGGTGATGATCACAAAGCATCAACCCGCTTCTACTAAATGTTGGATGATGATCACAAAGCATCAACCCGCTTCTACTAAATGTTGGATGATGATCACAAAGCATCAACCCACTTATCTAACAACTAACCGGGTAGTGGTCACAAAGCATCTACCCATTTCTATTGCTCATTGGGTGACGATCACAAAGCATCGACCCATCTCTAAGGGCTATTCGGATGATGATCACAAAGCATCAATCCGATTCCCATAACGGTCGGGTGATGATCACAAAGCATCATCCCAACTATACTACTCTTCTAATTCATTCTATTGTAGCATTTTTCAATGCTCTCTACCCTTAGAGTAATTTTACCCACTAAGCTCTCTACTCATAGGGTATTGCATACACAAGTTTCCTACCCTTTCTTAGGTCACTTTTCAATGCACCATTAGTGCCTATGGATGGTTCATCTCCACTAATACTTATGAAATGCCAACATGCAATGTTGCAAGAATAAGGTTCACTACTCACACTCAAACCTCTATTAGGCATTTCATCAAACAACTCATGTGCACTATAAAACTCTATTATAGCCATGATTCTAAAACTTTTCCTAACCATCCAAAATGGGGAAAAACCCCTTCACAAAGCCATAAAAACCTGTCAAACAAAACACTTCCAAAAAGGGTTCCATAACACCCCTTCAATTCCATCTCAACTACCTTGCCAACCAACAACTCATTTCTCATATTTGCAAGGTGTAAACATTCACAAAGCATAGAAATCTCTATTTAAGCCTTCACACATGGCTATTACATGTACATCACATACATACATCATTTCTATCAAAACCCTAATCAAGAGAATTTATAATCTCAACTTGGTTGGGTTTACTTACCTTGTTATGGAAGACTTCCACAACTCTTCCTTTCACTTGTTTGCTTGACTTTTTCTCTACTCTCAACCAAAATAACAAAAACCCTCAAACTTCAATATAGGTTAAAACTCCCAAATCACACACTTAAGTAGAAATCCTTACCTTAGGAAGCCTTAGGTTGCTTTTTCACCCCTAATCATTCAAAACCCCTGGAAATCCTTGATCAAAAGAAAAAGGAATTGAGAGAGTAAAGATGAGAGTGCGTTTGAGAAGAAGAATGAGGGGTTTGTTAATTCTATTCCTTTTAATGAAATAAAACACAATCATTCCCATTTTGCCCTTACCTTCTTTGGAAATTCCATTTATATCCTTTGATTCATTACAAACTCACCCCCTATCAACATATTCTCCATGAAAAATCCTTACAATTAACTCCCCACTTTTCCTGCTAATTAGGGGTAGAATAGTCAAATTGCCCTTAGGGAAGAAAATATCTAAAACTTAACCAACATTCCTAATCGGCCCGTCGCCGCGGCGAAGAAGTTTCTGTCACCGCGGCGAAACCGTCCAGAGAGTTTCCGGTGGTCTCAACACATCTTCGCCGCGGCGAAGCTTGGTACACTAAACTTCTTCTATTCTCAACCAATTTCAGGGCAAACATTCAACACCGCATTCAATCAAACGATATTACCAAAACCAATTTCAAATAAGAGCGGAAGAGGAAACAATGACAACGTACCTCATGTGGGGCGTTACAGGGTCGTAACCATTGGTAATTCCAACCTACCCACTGCCTCCAAACCAATGAAATTGTGGGAAGCCCCACTATCAATCAACACAATTAATTCCTTACCGTGGATACTCCCTTTAAGCTTCATCGTTTTTGGCCATTGTATTCCCACCACCAAGCTGATGGATAGCTCCACTTGGCTTTGATTTTGTTCAATGACAACTTCCTCATTTTCCTCTTCTTCCTGCAGCTTTGGATCCCCATCTTCTCCCTCAAGTAGAACAATCTAAAACTGTTTCTCACTACAACTATGCCCAGGTAAAAAATTTGCATCACATTTATAACATAATCCCTTTTCTCTCTTTCTCTGGATCTCGGATTCTGTTAACCTCTGGAAAGGAAAATCTCGCCAAAAGTTGGAACATCTGAAGGTGGCTGCTGGAGTTGAAGCATAACTGGAGTTGTTCTCGGTGGAAGCACGCCTGAAATTTATGTTTTGGGGCTGAATTTTCGAGTTGAATGTGTTTGGGTGTTGTTGGGTTGGGTTATGTGGCTTTGGCTTATGTGTGTTTGGGCCCTTTTTTGCTCTTCCATTCCAATTGGGTTTAAGTTGAAACATGGGCCATTACTAATTCCCCCATACTTCCCTTGTCGGCCCAATCCTCCTTTGGCTTCTTCCAAGACTGAATTTCTTTCTTTCATTCTCTGAGCTAGGATTGCAATTTGAGTTAAAGAATTTGGCTGACCCAAAATATCTAGTTGTTGGAGCTTCACTTCAGCACGGATCTCGGGTTGTAACCCGTTCAAAAACATTGTAGAAAGCACATCTTCCCTTTCTCTTACTGTCATTGCCGCAATTTCTTCAAACCACCAGCGCTAGTCCAACACAGTTTCAGTTTGCCTCATCGACATAAGAAGTTCCAACGGGCTAATTTCTTGTGCGCTGCTGAATCTCTGCAGGAAAACCACCTTGAACGCAGCCCACATCAGTCCCGGTGCCCTAGATTCGTTCTATTGATACCAATGGAGGGCTTCCCCTTCCATGCACAACGTCGTGGAGAGGACCTTACCCTCATCGGTAACTTGATTAAGGGTGAAGTACCTTTCCACGTGAAAAACCCAGCCATACAGATCTTCACCAGAAAAAAGTGGAAGCTCTAATTTTCTGCCTCCCTACTCTCGTCGGGTTCCCCCTTTGTGGTGGTGATAGCCTCTGTGGTAAGGAGGAGGTGGTGGTGATGGTTCCCCATGCCTGAGTTGTTGTCTTCTTCATGCCCTACCATCCTCCGGCGAGCCTCTTCCTCAGTTTTTCGTTGTATTTCTTCTTCTGCTCTATGGTGAGCTTCTTCCTGTTCATCCTTACGCCTCATCCAGTTTTGCACGTCCATCATTATCTCCCTCATGAATGCCACTGTTTCTATCAACTTGGAAATGTCTCTCTTCAACCCAATAACTTCCTTTTCAACAATGTCCATTCTATTTTCCATTCGAGTACTAACCATACCCCAGCGAGCAACCTCGCTCAACAACTCAACAAACCAGCAACAAAATGTGACAGTTAAAAGAAAAAAATGTTAGCAGAATATTCAATAAGAGAAGGTTATATTTGAATGATTCAGACTGTGTATTACACTTTTGGAATTGCAAAAAGATAACCAAAATAAAAGTTCACTACGTACTCAATATTAAAGACTCAAACACTTAAAACAGATTTAAAGAAACAAAATAACACTGTTGTGCTTCGAGGGCCAGCTGCCTCCCAAATTTCCTTTTCCTCTCTTCTGCCTTTCCCTGACAATCTGCTCTCTTTTTGTAATGCCCAGAATGTTGTATCGCTCCTCTCCCATATTGCCATTTGTCATGTGCTAACTGTCCTCTGTCATGTTACCATCTATCCTGTATTGTTTTGCCAGCCCAGCTTGTGATCCTTTACTATGCTTCCTTTGCCGATTGTAGACCTACATTGCATGTGATCTATTAGGTTTTAAGAAGACTTTTGGGAATAGTGTGGTTGAATTTTAAGAATGAGGCCTATAGATTTGTCTCTGATGATAGACTCCACCCAGAGTGCAAGCAGATTTATGAATTACTGAGACAGTTGGAGGTGAAAATGAGAGAGGAGGGTTATGCTTCGACGCAGAAAAGGTTTTATAATTTTCAATTATGTGCATAAGCTTATGTTTGATATTATAATAGTTTGTAAGTCACCAAAGTGGCCAAACTAGTACGTTGTTAAATTTGAAATATGAAAATTTTCAAGTTGTCCTTTTGATGCCTAGAATTTTTAAGATTCCTTATCCATAAGAAATTTAGACATACCCAAAGGTAAGTCAGTTTTTATGCATAAAGAATATAAAGAGGTGAGTTGATATTTTTCATTGATTTTATTTACATATCCAAAGATAGTAAATATAATTAATTAAAAATATATGTAATCACCCATAAAGAAAAATAGGCATGTTGAATGATGATATATCCTTGTATCTATCCAAAGGAGAACTTTGATATATCTTACAATTATATTTTCTGGATATGTTTTTATTTTAGCTAATGGTGAGTATTAAATTGAAGTTTCGGTTTCTCTTTCTTTACATTCTCAAGCATCATCCTTTGTCATGTTTAACGGATTGAATTTCTCAGAATGGAAGGAGCAAGTTCATTTCAATTTGGGAGTTTTAGATTTGGACATGGCTCTCGATGAACAGAAACCTGCTGATATTACTGATACCAGCATTGATGAAGAGAAATTCTATAACAAAAAATGTTATAAGGCAAATAAACTTTGTCTAATGTTTATGCGGATGACAATAGCTGGCAACATTAAAGACTCTTCCACAAACTAACAATGCTAAAGAATATCTTAGTTTTCTAGAAGATAGATTTCGTTCTACAGATAAATCTTTGTCTACAATGCTGATGTCTTCTTTGACAACCATGAAGTATGACGGCTCTTGAAGTATGGGCGATCATCTATTGAAATGAAGAATATAGTGATAAAATTAAGGAGGTTAGGTTTGACCATTGATGATGATTTTTTAATTCCACTTTACTCTTCACTCATTGCATCTTAAGTATGGGACATTTCAAGTAAACTACAACACTATTAAAGATAAGTGGAGTTTAAATGAATTGTCCAGTAAGTTAGTACATAAGGAATTAAGGTTGAAGAATCAAGAAGGTCATTCACTTAACGTTGTGAAGCATGAAGCTAGTCAAAATAAGACAAAAAGAATCAAGAAGAAATGATCGAAAAAGGATGAGTTTAAGGATGATTCTAAAAATCAAAGAAGGAACGCAAGGGCGATAAATGTCATTTTTGCAAAAAACTTGGGCACTGTCAGAAAGATTGCCATAAACGCAGGGCTTAGTTCAAAAAGAAAGGTAAGCCAAGTGCTTTAGTATGTTTCGAATCAAATTTGACTGAAGTTCCTTATAATACTTGGTGGCTTGATTCTGGTGCTACCACTCATATTTGCAATACAATGTAGGGATTCCTTAGGATCCGGACCACAAGTCCAAATGAGAACTTTGTGTTTATGGGGAATCGAATGAAGGATTTGGTCGAAGGAATAGGGACTTATCACTTCATCTTGGATACCGGCCATCACCTAGATCTATTAGAAACCCTTCATGTTCCTTGTATTTCTCGTAATTTTGTTTCTCTTTCAAAATTAGATATTTCTAGTTTTATTGTTAGGTTTGGAGAACGTTGTTTTAGTTTGTATAAGAATACTATTTTTATTGGATCTGGTATTCTTAGTGATGGTTTATATAAACTAAATCTTGATCATATTTTTGCTGAAACCCTACTCACGATACATCGTAATTCTAGAATTAAGCATGGTTGATTAAATGAAAATTCATCTTTCTTGTGGCATAGACGTTTGGGTCACACATCCAAAGAACATATAAAAAGGTTAGTAAAGAATGAGATTCTTCCAAATCTAGATTTTACTGATCTTGGAACATGTGTGGATTACATTAAGGGAAAGCAAACCAGACACAATAAGAAAGTAGCCACAAGAAGTTCACAGCTTCTTGTAATTATACACACCGATATACGTGGACCTTTTGAAGCTTCGACCTTTAGTGGAGAAAAGTATTTCATCACATTTATTAATGATTTTTCACGTTATGATTATCTTTACTTGTTGCATGAGAAGTCTCAAGCAATTAATGCCCTTGAAATATATATTAATGAGGTTGAAAGGCAATAAGATAGAAAGGTGAAAATCATACGTTCTGATAAAGGTGGTGAATACTATGGGAAGTATAATGAATCAGGACACTGTTCAGGTCCATTTACAAGATTTCTTGAAAAGCGGGGCATATGTGCACAATACACCTCAACAAAATGGTGTAGCAAAAAGGCGTAATAGAACACTAATGGATATGGTTAGAAGTATGATGAGTAACTCCTCATTACCCTTATCATTGTGGATGCATGCTCTAAAAACCGTCGTGTACTTATTGAATAGGGTTCCTAGTAAAGCAGTTCCCAAAATTCCTTTTGAGTTATGAAATGGAAGGAAACCTAGTTTAAGGCACTTGCATGTTTGGGGTTGCCCGGCGAAAGTAAGAATCTATAACCCACATGAAAAGAAATTGGTTTCTAGAACAATCAGTGGATACTTATTAGTTATCCAGAGAAATCCAAAGGGCATAGGTTTTACTGTCCTAACCATAGTTGCAGAACTGTGGAAACTGGTGATGCAAAATTTCTTGAAAATGATGAGATTAGTGGGAGTCATGAACAACAGAAGATAGATATCAGAGAGATAAGGGTGGACACTCCCTTACCTGAATCTACTATGGATGTTGTTCCTATTGTAGAACGTTTCAACAATAACGAACAACAATTAAATCAAGAATCATTCCATGAAGAACCTAATCCATTAAGGTCTGACAAATAAGTATCACAAGAATCATCATTAAGAATGTCTCAAAGACAAAGAAGCCCTACAATTTTAGATGATTATGTGATTTACTTGCAAGAGTCAAATTTTGACATTGGAATTAATAAGGATCTGGTTTCATTTTCACAAGCCATAAATTGTAATGAGTCCGATAAGTGGATTGATGCCATGAATGAAGAGTTGAAATCCTTGGAACAAAATAAAGTTTGGGATCTTGTTGAGTTGCCTAAAGGTTCAAAAAGAGTTGGTTGTACATGGGTTTTTAAGACCAAACGCAATTCAAATGGCAACATAGAATGATATAAAGCCAGACTTGTTACCAAGGGTTATACTCAGAAAGAATACATTGATTATAAATAGATTTTTTCCATAGTTTCTAAAAAGGACTCTTTAAGAATTATTATGGCATTAGTGGCTCATTATGATGCGAATTCACATTCAAGGCAGCCCATTAATCTTTATATGAGCCAAACAAAGTTAATAGGAAAAGCCATTCATAATTCTAGAAGCAAATCGGCCCAAGTTGAAGTAACATTGCAAGACAAATCCAAACCCATGGTCAATTCGGCCCAAGGAGAAGGAAGCAGAAAGATGAGCTCAAGTTAAGCCCATTTCATCCAAGCCCCTCAAATTGTTGATCCAATATGCCCAATCCATTTATTTAGGTGTAGTTTGAATTGTTGGAGCTAGGATTTTCAAGTTAAAATGGAGAGAACAAAGGCTAGTCAAACATATGCATATGGAGGCATTTAATGGAGTGGACAAGATTATAACATGGGTGGCTCAAGACATTCCCGATTTAACAAAGACAAGGTTGTCATCCTTGGTGGCTCCATGTTCCTTACCATTTTGGGAAATTTCTAGGTTAAAGGTTCTTACTTATGTTTGTAGGCATTTTGGCTTTTAGGAGACATTTAGGGTGGCTAATGAAAATGTGTCTCATAGTTTATTATTATCTTGACTTTGACTTTGTAATTCTCTCTCCTATGTGGCATCTAATGTAACCCTATATAAAGGGGTCTTCTCTTTCATTGTAATACAAGTTGAGAGTTAAATTTTTGGAAATGAAAATGTGAGAGCTCTTGAGAGAGTTTTATCATTTTTCCTTTATCCAAGTTCTTGCCATGCTTGGTGGTGGAATCCAAAACCGGTGGCCATGCCTTTACATTTTGGAGACCCTTGGCCAGTGGCATTGCCTTTAAGCCTTGGGAATTTGGCTTCTATCTTGTTAGTGATGTTCCATAGCCGGTGGCATAGCCTTTACGCTTTCGAGATCATTGGCACTTATCTTTACTTTATCTTGTTATTTGTTGTGTATTATCTTTAATTTATCCTTTACTTTATCCAGTTCATGTACTTTAGTGTGTTTTGTATGTTTGGGTTGTTTAGAAGAATTACAACTCACTCAAAACTTTCAAAAACACATCACATTATGATTTAGAGTTGCACCAAATGGATGTGAAAACAACCTTTCTTAATGGAAATCTTGAGGAGGAAGTTTATATGGACCAACCTAAAGGCTTCTCAGTTGAAGGGAAATGTCATATGGTGTGTAAGCTTAAGAAGCCAATATATGGACTTAAACAAGCTTCTCAACAATGGTATCTTAAGTTTAATGATACCATAACATCTTTTGATTTAAGGAAAACATATTGATTGATGTATATACCAAAAGATCAGTGGAAGCAAGTTTGTATTTTAGTCTTATATGTTGACGATATTTTGCTCGCTACGAATGATTTGGGATATTATATGAAACCAAGAATTTTCTCTCAAAGAATTTCGAAATGAAAGACATGGGAGAGGCATCCTATGTGATAGGAATTGAAATATTCTGAGATAGATCACAAGGATTGTTGGGGTTGTCTCAAAAAGGATATATTGAGAGAATTATAGAGGAGGTTTCACACGGAATCATGTTCAGCAAGCATTGTCCCTATGCAAAAAGGGGATAAATTCAGTCTCATGCAACGCCCAAAGAACAATGTAGAACGAAAGAAAATGGAACCAATTCCATATGCTTTGGTTGTTGGCAGTTTGATGTATGCACAAACCTAGACTAGACTAGACATTAGTTTTACTGTCGGTATGTTAGGCAGGTATCAAAGTAATCTGGGAATTGATCATTGGAAAGTTGCAAAGAAAGTTTTGAGATATCTGCAAGGAACGAAGAATTATATGCTCACATATAGAAGATCTGATCATTTAGAAATAATTGGATATTCAGATTCAGATTTTGCTGGATGCCTGGACAATAGAAAATCTGCTTTTGGTTATTTGTTCCTATTAGCTAGAGGAGTAGTCTCATGGAAAAGTGCTAAGCTGACTGTCATCACTTCATCAACTATGGAAGCAGAGTTTGTGGCATGTTTTGAGGCTACAATTCCTGCATTATGGCTACGTAACTTTATTTTAGGACTTGGGATTGGTGACACCATTATCAAGCCCCTGAAAATTTATTGTGATAATTCTACAACAGTTTTCTTCTCCAAGAACGACAAATACTCAAGAGGTGCTAAACATATGGAATTAAAGTATTTTGCCGTTAAGGAGGAGGTTCAGAAACAACGAGTGTCTATTGCACATATTAGGATAGATCTCATGATTGCAGATCCCTTAACTAAAGGATTGCAACCAAAGACATTTAAAGAACATTAGATAAAATGGATCTTAGTTATAATAATTGATGCATTAACACTCTGAGCTCAATAATTTGTTTCTGATATATATATATATATCCTATTTCTTGTATTGATGTATACATAATTGACAAAGAAAATATTATAGTCTTTTAAGCCATAATCATGGACCATTATGTTTATATAACTTATAGATCGAGTATGATGAATGACTATTTGTAGTGGTGCATGGAAGGAAATATTTTACATAAACAACATACAACCGACATGACTCACATTTAGTAGTTTGTTATGCTAAGGTGATTGTGATGGGCATAAAGAACGGTTCTCGTTGTTATTGCATGCTTGATGTTATATCATTAACCACTTATGTTGGTTTATCAGATAAGCCAAGTGGGAGATGGTCAGAAGTAACTCATCAGTTGTCTACTAATTTGAATTTAATTCAAAATGTTGGCAGTTACTAGTTGTTTAAATTTATCGGTTACATGTGCAATATTTTTTTATCAGTTACATGTGCAAATAAATTTGACCATTACATGTGGTTATTGAATAATGAATCCTAGCCATTGGATGGATACTTGATGGACGTATCAGATTAATTGTTATTCTCTATATATAAATTGGTCCTCCCTCTACCATAAGAGCTAATGCTTTTCCCCATCAATTTTGGCATTATATGTAAAAGGGTTAAGAGAGGAGAAATCAATTTTTATCTCAAAGGTTTATTATCATGGCTTCAGGGTTAAGTATTTTTTCTCCCAATAATTGTTTAATTATTTTGTTTGTGAAAATCATGAAGTTCTAAGATCTATATTTGCAAACGCTAAAATTTACAATTGAATTGAAGACAGAATCTAGTGATGCGAGCCACTAGTAATCTTGATGGACTTACGGAGGATATTCCTGCAACCAGGGGGGAGCTTTAGCAATGTAAGGAAGTTGAAGTAGGCGGTGGGTTTGCTAATATGAGAGCTAGAACTTAAGGGTGATTTTTCAATGCCTAATGAGAGGGTCAGCCTCTGTTTATATAGTGAACCCAAGGGGTCCAAATCCTAATAGGACTCTAAGTCCTACTTGGCAGGTAAGTTCTCTTTTTCAGAAAGAAATTAGATTTGTTGTCTTTATCAGTTTAAGCTTTCCTCTTTGAGTGAGATATGGGATCTTGTTAAAAGAATAGTTTGGTTAGGATTCAGATCCTTGCTATTGTAATAGCCACTACTACTCAAACACTTATAATGAAATACATATAAAATAACATAAAGAAATTGGGCCCAAAATTTTCTTTTTATTAAATATATATATATTCTTTACAAACATATACATTTTTACACAAACTTATAATGTATACAAAAGATACTAAAACATGGTGGACAATGTAACTGCTTCCTCTCGCGTGTCGACGCCCATCCGACTGTGTCCTCACCTGGATCCTGCAAAACATAGGAAAACAACGGGGTGAGCACTAAAATGATGCTCAGTAAGTAAATCCTCTACTCATCTATCCCCGTAACTCTCTCTCTAATTCTTTCCTTACAACTCCTCATTCAATTTCTAGTAACTCTCTCGTAAGTCACGGCCCCATCTTACCGAGGGCACGGCCGTGACTCGCTCCTACTCTACGTGATCTCTACTCATTCTAGCTGATCGGACTCGGTTATGCATGGATTCGGAACCCTTGGCCATGTGAGTATATAATCTCTCTCTCTCGGGTACTCGGGTATAGCCCTCATCCGCATGCACTCTCACGGGCTACACCACTTCTCTATCTGATACTCATGCCGCTCTCTCAATGCGGCGTACATGCGGGAATACTCTACCCATTACTCACGGGTTCCCCATCGCACAACCTACTCTATTCTCTTTCTCTTAACTCTTAAAGTAGCTTATACTCACATTCTCTACTATATCTCAAGCTACTTCTTACTACTTAAGTGCATAAACAATTGTATATGGCTAGCTCATGCTCAGTAATGCACTAATGAAATGTCAAATACAAGATTTCCTCAAAACAGTCATTCCGCACAAGTCACACTAAAAAGACCATAACTTGCATTATACATCTCGGATTGCTACGGTTTTGGTCTCGTTTCAAAGCTTAGAAACAGGGCTATAACTTCTATGTTTTGGTCTCAGCCCAGTTCAGTTCGTAAGATACCCAAAAATTACTTAGAAAGCTACGGCAGTGACAGGGCAGATTTCACTTAGGCATTTCATCAAACATAATGCATGCATACTTTAATTCTATTTTTGATACCTCTTTACTTCTTTCTTTAACCATCCATTAATGGAGCAAAACTACTCCACAATAAATCTAAACATGGCCAAGAAAAACACTTCAAATATTCTACTTAAATTCTTTCTAAATGTAACCAAACTTCACTTGGTTACCACAACTTCATTTCTACTTCTCATGACTCAAATCTTCTCATCAAAAGCCATCAACTCATCAATAATATCATTCTCAACAATCAATCTCAAGCTCATAAACATAAGCATACGTATGCATCATTTGATTGCTTGAACCTTAACTTGGGTTAGATTTACTTACCTTGTCAAAAGATGACTTCTTTAGCACTTTTCCTTTCCTTTGTTGTCTTGTCTCCTCTCTACAACTCAAAACCACAACAAGAACAACAACAACCAAATAAGACTTCACTACAATTATAAGAAAACTCACATCTAAAGCATGAATCCTTACCTTAGGATGCTTTAGATGAAATCTCTACTCAAAACCCCTCTTAAATCCCTTAGAAATCTTGGAAGATTGGATGGAGAAAATGAGAGAAAATAGGCAAATGGAAAAGGCGATGGAATGAATGAACTAAAGGGTTTCTCTACACTTAACCCTTTTTAGCTCATATTATAAGCATCATTTCCCATTTTGCCATTGCCCTTCCTTTGAAATTCCATCTATATCCTTTGATTCTTTACAAAGACACCCCCATCCAAACACAATCTCTACTAAATTTTCTTTCATTTTACTCCCCACTTTTCTTACTAATTAGGGGTAGAATGGTCATTGTGCCCCAAAAGAAAAATTCTCTAGAAAACTCAAGAAACTTTGTATTAGGCTCGTCGCCGCGGCGAAGAACTTTCCGTCGCCCCGGCGAAACAGGGCAGAACCTACCCGTGGGTACAGCTCCTCCTCGCCGCGGCGAAGCTTATTCTTCACCCCGGCGAAGATTGGATTTCCAAACTTCACCAAAGCTCAACCAATTTCAAGGCAACCATTCAATCAACTCAACATATCAACTAACCATGACAACAAACAAACTCAATTAAAGCTGAAACAGTAAACTTTTAACTAATACAGCAAATCTTAAGTACGTATCTCAAGTGGGATATTACAGTTATGGACTGTTGTGGGCGAATAGGCCAGACCGAATTCAACTTAACATCGGGGGTGGCCCAACTCATAGAGTAGGCAGTTCCCAAGGTATTCTAAGCATGAACTCAATCGAGATTGGGCCCAGACTCTGGGTCATCACATATTAACGATGCTATTGGACCTCATCAAACCTAATTCGATTTTTGGCCCATACAGTTTGTCCTTCACCCTCTAAAGCTAAAAGGTATTTAGCTTAGAGAGTAGATTCAATTACTCACATTCGGGATGCGGATAGGTCATTGCTCCTGGGTGGAGAGTTAGGCCATTAAAGGTGTTAAGGGGACACATCTAAATCGGCTCAGTATCAATGGCTGAGCAGAATGACAAAGAAATTGCAAGGATTTCGTGTGGAGTTTCTAAGCAAAGGCGTACTTGCTTGGTTCAGCGGTGTTCAGTATGGAGCGCTTTACCTAAGCCGAGCGAGATGTTTGTCGTCTGGATCCTTCATGTGCAATTATCCAGTGCTAGCTTAGCCCGTTCCGTTTTGGGTGTTGTTGGCTAGTTAGGCGTGGATAGGTGGCCTTGATAGGACCGATTGAGGTAATTGTTGAGATCTCGAAAAGGTGAGGGCGTGAAGGTATGGACTCTCGACATTCAATTGAGGCATCTTTTTGAGAACATCTAAGCCATTCCGGTTTGGCAAGGTTGAAGGATTCTGGGTCAACGCGGTCAGGATGCTTGCATGTCTTGCCTCGTACGGATCACATGCAGGATAAGAAAGGCGAGAAATGAAAAGTTTTCGCCTTCTAGCAGCCAATAGAATTCTGCCACTTGTCACTTGGCAGAATTGAGTCCTTTAAAGGCGGTGACACTTTGTTTCTTCAGCACATTTTTGAACTAAAACTTGTTTTGGGAGAGAGAAAGCACAGGGATTTTCATTTTCGGCCATTGAACTCAACAATCCTTTGCTCTTTAGCTTCTTTTCTTGGTTTTTTTGTTGTTTTGCGTCAAAAAAATGGGGAGTGAAATGTTTAGGGGCTTGTTTTGAGGGATTTCGGTTTATTTTTGAGTTTGGGTTCTATGTTTTTGGAAAAAGGGTGGTTTTGTGGAGTTTTAGGCTGGTTTTTTTGGAGACGAAGTGGTTTTCTGGTCCATTATGGGAGAGGGACAAAGATAAAGAATCTACTTTGGTTTTAGAGAAGATGAAGTCGAATTGGGTCGGTCCGAGCTGAATGAGATTCAGCTTTGAGTATCTGTGTAGCATCGAGCTGGTTGGGGGTTGAAACTGACAGAGCCGAGTAGTGATGTCCAAAGGGAACGAGTGTGAGGATGCGACGACCATGGTAGTGATCCCGGAGGGCAATGAGGCAGCTCCATCTAGGGGAGTAAGCGTTGCCTTTCATCCTAGGGACACACTAAGTGGTTGTGTCGCACAGCCAAGTGACGCCGAGTCAACTAATGGAGGTTCTAGTAGCGAGTCTGAATAGGAAGAAGTTGCCAACATGAGTCGAGCTGGTGGTGGCGAAGTTTCTTCAACCAGTGGCGGTAATAGGGACGAGCAAAGTCATCCCAGAGTGGGGATGTTAGTAGATAACCCGCCATCCCAAATTGAACCGGTGGAGCTTATAAAGCTTAGGTATCTGTACAAGATACCAACTTCCATCGAGATGAGGTTGCTGACCAGGCATGAGAGGGTGGACTAGTTCGTGCTGTGTTGGATCAATATCTATGAGCAAACTCTGGTAGAGGGGATGCATTTCCCCATTCCTTGGTTGGTGCGTGAGGTGTTGAGCCACTATGGTATACCCTAAGCCAATTGATGCTGAACATGTAGTGGCTGCTCATGTTTATCGAACGTCTATGTGCACGGCTCCACATAGAATTAAGAGTTATGGATCTTCTTTATTCATACTATCTGAAGGAGCATGATAAGGTGAGAGGTAGGTACCTCTTCATGCTTCGGCACGACCGGAGGCATCTAATAACCGAACTGAAGACCTACGACAAGAAATGGAAAGATGGTTACCTTTTTGTTAGGGGCGAGTTGGTCTTTGGGGAAGGTGGCACCGAGGGCATCGCGTTCTTTAGGCAAACAACAGGTGAGCAGATTTTATTTTAGCTAAGTGTTAGGAGTACTAAATCTCATTGCTTCTTTTTTTTTGCAGATTTGAATTACAACAAGTCTTTGCTGGGACTCTGTGCCGAAGAGAAGAGCCAAACAATCCTAGCTTCATCAGAAGGGGAGAGAAATTATCACTAAGTGTTGTACGAGGCGAACCTGCAAAGGAGTCCATAGTGGAGCCACGTTCCGAAGGTGCAACAAGGTATATTGGTTCCGCTTGGGAACTTATTGTTGTACGTCTTATTGGTTCGATACAGCAACCTCATCGTCTTTGGTAGATCTGTATGTTATCCACTAACCGTTGAGGAATTGAGCCCTGCAAAAGAGAGGATGTCGAGCAAATTCAAGGTTCCAAAGGTTAAGGAGATAAGGGAGAAGATCCGAATCGAATTGACGAGGAAGCGAAAGAGGACCGAGCCAAGTAGGAGCTATTCGGCACTAGTTGAGATGAATCTGACCCGTGTCTCTCCACCTGCTCAGAAGGTGATTCCGATTGCTATCGTTGTAGTGTCGAATGATGATAGCATGAAGATCATTATCTCGTCTAGCACCTCAGCCTACTTTGATACGTCCTTTGTCAAGGCTATCATGGAATCTTTTCCACTTCCAAAGGATGAGTGCTATCTGGGGCGGCACAGTGTAGCACAAGCAGTCGAGTGGACGATGGCTCGGTTCTTCTAGGTAATTGACCTCGTTTTATCCTGTACCGCTTGTCTTTTCACTTAGTCTAATTTCAACGTTTTTTCATGGTTGCAGGCTTTTTCTGGATGCGCCCATCTTCAGAAGCTGGTTGCTTCATGGGAGAAAAGGAATAAGGAATAGAGCAGTGCAACAAAGAGTGTATCAATACCACCTCTGAGCTGAGTAGGAAAGAGAAAAGATGTTGGAGAAGAGTCGCACGAACCTTACTCAACAGTTGCAGAAAGCTCGAGTCGAGTGGGAGATTGAGAGAGCCTCCCTTCTTGATAGGTTGGAGACTGCCTCAGTTGATGCAGTCTTAAAGACTCGCTCGGAGCTCATAGAGGAGTATAAGGCTGGGAGGTAGGGAAAATGGGAGCCAGATAAGGATATTATAGAGTACAAAGTTTTCCTTGCAGAGCAGGGGCTTGGACCTGAGCCAGATGATTGCCAAGGTGGACTTGTTGCTCCCGAGACTCAAGTGGGGGAGTTGGGTGATGGATCAAAAGAGCCGAACGAGGGATTAGTCACACCAGAGAGTCAATACATCAAGGACATTGCCAAATCGAGTAGCTCGGCTACTAAAGATGTTTGATTTCTAAGCTCGTTCAAATTTTTGTAAGTGTCAAGCGCACATTCTGTCTGTAAGTGCCGAAGGCACTAAGCACTATGAAACTTAGCCCATGGGGCTTTTTATAATAGGAGTTTGGCTCCATTCATTTTCTTTTGATGTATGAAATTTTCTAAGTATTGCGGATTTTTTATTGTTAAATAACTTTGTGAAGGGAGTGTCTCATACGGCCCTTGGGGCGTTTTTTCATCAACATGCTTAAGCACCTTTGATAATTGAATAATACTTCTATTAATTGGATGATGAAAGAATTCAAACTGGAGAAAAAAATCTAACAAAAGTGGGGAGAGTGGACAGGCCCACCCTGTCCCACATTGTAGATAACTAGGCTAGTGGCGACGGAGCCAGGCCGATTAGTCTGAAATTGGCAAGCTTTTAGATGGTGGTGTTCCAACTATTGGTAATGTTCTTACCCTTCGATGTTTGTAGTTGATATGCTCATTTCCCAAAAACCTTGGTGATTTTGTGAGGTCCTTCCCATGTACGGCCTAGTTTGCCAACTTCTAGTACTCTTGTGTTCTAGAAGACTTGGCGCAAGACCCAATCGCCAACTTTGAAGACTCTGGCTCGGACATTCTTGTTGTAGTGTCGCGCCATTTTTTGTTGGTATATGGCGTTGCATATTAATGTTTGGTCCCTTAGTTTGTCGGTGGTATCGAGATTATGGCAAAGTTGTTGCCCGTTGGTGTCTTCATTATCCATTAGAGTTGAGCTGAAGGAATCACTACTTCTATTGCAATGATAGTTTTCAAGCCATAAGCTAAGGAAAATGAGGTTTCTCCTGTAGATGATTACGTCGTGGTGCGATAAAACCATAGTACCCTAGGGAGCTCATCCACCTAAGCACCTTTTACTTTTTGTAATCTCTTCTTCAATGTCTAGAGAATGGTTTTGTTTGAGGATTCGGCTTGGTCATTTGCTTAGGGGTAGCGTAGCGTGGAGAAGCTTAGCTTTACCCCCTACATTCTGCAAAAATCTTGGAAGCCTAAGCTGATGAACTGGGAGCTGTTGTTTGTGACTATTTCCTTTGGCAGGCCGAACCGATAGATCACATTCTTCCACACAAAGCTCTTTACTTCACAATCTCTGAGTTGAGCGAAGGCTTCTGTTTCTATCCATTCGGTGAAGTAGACGGTGACCGCAAGCATGTACACCCTTTGACCCGACGCGATTGGTAGCTTACCAACGATATTCATCCCCCACTTCATGAATGGCCAAGGTGTGAGGATGAAGCTAAGTCGTTCTAGAGGTAGATGTGATACTTTGGCGAAGCGTCGGCAACTGTCACACTTCTTGGCATACTTGGCCACGTTGGCATGCATGGTGGGCTAGTAGTAGCCAGTTGTCAACGCTCTGTTGGTGAGGTTCTGTCCCATAGCATGATTGCCACACTAGCCTTTGTGGAGTTCTACAACCACATACTTAGCTTCCTCGGGGGTGACACACTTGAGATATGGTCCTGAGAACGATCTCCTGAGTAGGTGGCCTTCATGTATGGTGAACCGTGTTACTTTGGCTTTGAGTCGATGTGCCTCATTCTTGTCTGTGGGGAGTTCGTTGTTCTCTAGGTAATGTAGTATGGGGGTCATCCATGACTCGTCTGACAGATTGGAGCAACTTTGACCGAGTCGGAGGCAATTGCTAATGTATGTAGGTGTACCAATGGGATCATTGTTGGTTTTTGGGTCTTCAAAGCCGAACCAAGGCTCATGAGGGCATCTGCATGGGAGTTTTCGATCCTTGGGACCTAGGTGATTGTGCATTCTTTAAAAGATGATTGGAGCTCTTTGGCTAAGTTTATGTATGAGGTCATCTTGGCGTCCCGTGCCTGATAAAAGCCTTGGAGTTGGTTCACAACCAACCGTGAGTCAGATTTCACTTCTATCTTTTTAATCCCCATTCCTTTGGCAAGTGAGAACCTGGTGATCAACACTTCGTATTCGGCCTCATTGTTGGTTGCTTTAAAGCTGCACCGAATAGCTTGTTGTAGAATATCTCCCTCTAAGATGTGAGTACCAGAACTAATGTAATGTTGTTGGCATTGCTTGAGCCATCCACTGCTAGGATCCACTTGGAAAGTGCTTGATCAGTTACATATATGAGCTCTCTGTCTGTCTGAATGGAAGTACTAGGTGCAAAATCAGCAATGAAGTCGACTAGCACTTGAGATTTGATCGCGGTGCAAGGTTGGAAGGAGATATCGAACTCACTTAGTTTTACTGCCCACTAGATGAGTCGACCCGAGAGATCTGGCTTATGGAGTATCTTTTTCAATGGGTAGGAGGTCAAAACCGTGATTGGGTGGCATTGAAAGTATGGTTGTAGCTTCCATGCGACTAGAGGTGGAACAAATGGGTCAGGTTAGACAGGTCAACCCTAACTCGGCCCACATCAAGAACCTGGCCCGCGTATACCCCGCCAAGCGAGCCAAGTCTTCATAGACCAACCCAACGGCTTGGCAGGTTGTATATTTAAAAAAAAAAAAACCATCGAACCTACCAGGTTGGGGGTTTTCAACCTATCGGGTGGCCGTTGCAAGCCTAACGGCCAACGTATCGGGTTGACCCATGGGTTGGACAAAAAAAATTAATTGATTTTTTTTAAATACCCCTTTTACCCTTGAAATATAGTGTTTTATAACTATTGGAGGGGTCTTTTTGGTCATTTTTTTTTCTATAAATAGGGCTAAACTCTCATATTTTCTCATATCCCAAATTCTCTCATTTTCTCTATTGAAATGTCTCAATTATTCTCTTTGTTGTCAATTTGCTCTCATTTTAATTTTTATTAGTTTTTGCAATTTTGAATTTATATTTCCAAATTCCAATTCTCCTTATTTAATTTCTTATTTCTTCTTAATCCATTTTTTTTTTTTTAACTACAATGGATAGATATTTCAATCCCATCAATTTTGATGATGAAGGAAATTATCCTAGTCCCCCTGAATTTACTAACGTAAATGCAGTAGATTCAAATAGTCCCACTTTCCCATTCTCAGAATCCGATACACCTCATAATATTCCCTCCCTTCCTCCCCATGCTGCTATAGCTCCCGATGGTTCTAGAAGTCGTCCTCGTAATCGTCGTCCTCGTCCAACTCTATCTCAAGCAGAAGCAGGTTCATCAACTGCAGTCGAAACCGATGATAGGCACACATCAGACGTTTGGGTGCATTTCGATAAGTCTTATGAGACAGAAAATAGAGTTCACATGAAGAAATCAGACATGCAAGTATTGTGGAAGTATTTATAAAACTGATGTAGGTAATGGTATTAGTACTTTAAAAAGGCATACTAATAAACATATTACTCAACATGGAAATACAGAAACCAATCAAACTCAAATAACTAATATGGGTACTACTTGGCATTATAATTCTGATGTATATAGGGAAAAATTAAATTTATATATTACTACAACTAATCAACCTATTAATATGACTGAAGATAAATATTTTGAAAGATTTATTAAAAATTCATTTTTTCAAGGATTTAAAAGTTATTCTAAAACTGCAACTAGAAATGATTTAATAAAATTGTTTGGGAAAATGAAATTAGAATTAAAAAATAACATACATAGTTGTCATGTTAGAGTGGCTCTAACCGCTGATATTTGGAGTGGTAGAGCTAAACAATATTATATTTATATGACTAGTCATTATTTTGATAACGAATGTAAATTAAATAAATCTTTATTGGGATTTAGATTAATGGATGTAGATCATAGTGGTTAACAAATTTTTGAAGTTTTAGAAGATTATGATGTTGTTCGTAAAGTGATAAGTTTAACTTTAGCTAATGCAAGTGCTAATAGTAGAGCTATTTAAAATAAAATTTCCTTTTTATGACAATTTAAAGTTTTTTTACCAACGCTGTGCATGTCACATTATTAATTTAATTGTGAAAAGTAGTATGAAAAAAATTAGAAACAATATTGATAAAATTAGAGATTCTTTAGCTTGGATTACTTGTAGTAATAGAAGAAATGCTAAATTTCAAGATGCTTATATAAAATCAAATATGTTTCCTAGAACTTTTGCATTAGACATGTCTGTTAGATAGAATAGTACTTATTTAATACTTGATTCATTTTTACCTTATGCAAATTTAATTAGTTATTTTGTAGCAAATAATATAGGTCCTCATTATTTGGTAGACAGCGATTAACATATAGCTCAAAAATTTCATTTTTTTCTTAAAATTTTTTATCAATCTACTTTACAACTTTCTGGTATATATTATCTTACTAGTCAATTGGTAATACATACAATTATAAAAATTTCAAATTTATTAAAAAAAAAAACAGAAACAATGAAATTTTAGCAGGACCAATAGAGGCAATGGAATTAAAATTTAAAATATATTGGAAACCCATTCCTTTTCTTTGTTGTTTAGCTATCAAATTTGATCCTAGAATTAAATTAGTGTGTTTAGAAAATAGTTTAGACACGTTAAGTGAAAATTTACAAGACGAAACATATGCCAATCAACTAGGAGAAATAAGAGAGTGTCTTGGAAAGGTATATTTGCAGTATGAAAACAGATATGGGAACCAACGAAGAGGCAAAATACCCGAGGAAGTAGCACCAGAAGAAACAAATGAAGACTTCAACTCTTGGAGTGCACTTAATAGGCCGAAGAGGACCCAAACCTGAAGCATAACCTCCTCTTCAAAAGCATCAACAACGAATGTATTGTCCTCCATGCAGCTATAGAGTAATGAGCTTCACCAATATTTGGGAACCCCCGATGTGCTACCAGCAAATCCACAACAAAGAGCCAACTTTGATGTCTTAGAATATTGGAAAACCAAAAAATGTATTTTTCCGGTATTGTCAAGACTTGCCCTGGATGTTTTCTCTATTCCTGTCTCAACCGTCTCATCCAAACAAATATTTAGTGCAAGTGGAAAAATTTTAAATGAAAGGAGAACTAAGCTTTCACAAAAAATAATTGAAATCCTCACATGTCTTCGAGACTGGGAACGGTCACGCCATCAGGATTAATACGAGGTTGTCAATGATACTTTAATAGAATCATTTCAATTTTGTAATACAGATGATACGAATGAGGAAGGTCCTAGTCAACCCCAAAATTAGTTGTTTTGTAAATTATAACTTTGTAACTTGTAAATTAATTGTCAATTATTGCACTCTTTTTTACTTACCAAGTTTTTCTCCCAATTGGGTTTTTCTTGGTAAGGTTTTTAACGAGGCAATAATTGTTGTATTTTCTTATTTCTTATTTTATTTTTTGATAAATGAATAAATCTAATTTTTCTTATGTTACAATTTAATTGTATTAAAATTGAATTAATATTTGAAATGTTAACAAAAAAATTAATTGAATTGAATTATTGATATTTGAAAAGTTAGCTAAAAACAATTACACAAAAGAAAAAAAATTAAAAATTAAAACAATTAAAAATTAAAAAATTTCAGGGCCAACCCGGCCTGGCCTACACCAAAACACATCGGGTTAGGGTTGGTTGGCCAGGCTGGGCCAGCCCTTTTGGCCAAGAGTCGGGCTGGGACTTTTTGCATAACCCGTCACAGGCCGAGTGGGTTATTTTTCCACCTTTACGTGTAGTTATGATCAAGGCAAGAGCCAGTTTCTCAAGTTGGCTGTCTCGAGTCTCTACGTCGAGTAAGGACTTACTAGTGTAGTAGACTGACAGTTGCTTTCTTTCTTCTTCTGGGATCAGCACGGCCGATGTGGCGAATTCTGATACTACCAAATAAGTGAAGAGTCGTTCCCCCATCTTCGGCTTGGAGAGCAGTGGAGGTGATGTTAAGTACCATTGCAGTCGAACCGATGCCTCTTCGCATGCTTCAGTCCATTCAAACTTCTTTGACTTTCTGAAGGTGGTGAAGAAGAGATAGCATTTTTCCACCCACTTAGAGATGAACCGGCTCAGGGCGGCTATCCTTCCCGTGAGACACTACACATCTCTTATGTTGGTTGGAGATAGGATGCCTAGGACTTCCCTAATCTGATCCAGATTGGCTTTGATGCCACGCTGTGTCACCATATATCCTAGAAACTTGCCTAAAGATACACCGAAGGAACATTTGGTCGGATTCAACTTCTTATTGTAATCCGGCAACACCTCGAAGGCTTGCCGAAGGTGGTCGAGGTGCTGCTTGACGATTAATGACTTTACCAGTATATCGTCAATGTAAACTTCCATAGAATCTCCTAGCATGTTGGAGAACATTTTGTTTACGAGTCGTTGGTAAATGGCTCCAACATTCTTTAGGCCAAACGGCATCACTTTGTAGCAGTAGATGCCTTGTTCGGTAATGAAGGTGGTCTTCTCTTGATCGTCCGGATACATCAATATCTGGTTATAGTCGGAGAAGGCATCCATAAAGCTGAGTAGTTCATGTCCCGCAGTGGTATCCACTAGCATGTCTATGTGGGAAAGTGGGAATAAGTCCTTAGTAGAAGCCTTGTTCAAGTCAGTGAAATTGATACAAACTCTCCACTTCTCGTTCTTCTTCTTCACTACCACCACATTCGTCAACCAGTCTAGGTAATGGATCTCCCAAACTGAGCTATTGCTAAGTAGTTTCTCCACCTCCTCATTGATCACCTTATTTCTCTCTGGGGCAAACCTTCTTCTCTTCTGTCTCACGAGAGGGTAGTTCGGGTTAGCATTTAGTCGGTGCATGATAGATTTAGGGTTGATCTCGATCATGTCAGAGTAAGACTAAGTGAAGCACTCTTAGTTCTCCTTCAAAAATCGATGAGCTTTCTTCGGATGTTAGGTGAGAATTGAGCTCCTACTTTTGTCTTTCGATTCGAAAACTCTGGGTGAATTTGGAGCTCATCTAACTCCTCTATAGCTGGTTAATCCGGCTCTGCTCTTCCAGTTAGAGGTGTCTATAATTGCTACATGGTGCCTCAGTTTATCTTGAAGACATTTTGATAACAATCTCTAGAAGCCTTCTAGTCTCCCTTAATCTCTTTGATGCCTCGTTTGGTGAGGAACCTAATAGAAAGTTGACAGAACAGCCCGCATGCCTTGACCCCATGGCCGATCGAGGATCACATTATGGGGGGGAGTGGGCATCTAATATCATGAAGGTGGTCTAATGGTTGATCCCTTTGGCATAGACTGGCAGAGCAATCTCCCCGATGGTGTCCTTTTACTCCAAACGGAATCCTATGAGGAGAGTTGGGCTGTGAGACCTCGTCATCTTGGACCATGGGCTATCCCAGTCTTGGCCTACTACCGCCTCATGGGCTTTCCACATGCGCCCCTTTATCTTGGGCCTCACTCATCCGGATATCCCCACCCCTACAAGTGGGTTTCTTTCGCCTTCCCCATCCCTCAAACACAAGACCTGCAGGCTAGCTGGCCTGATGGTACTCATCTCTCTTGTCACAAGTACTTAGCCTGCAGGCCTTGTGTTCGAGAGATGGGGAAGGCGAAAGAAACCTACTTGCAGGGGTGGGGATATCCAGATGAGGGGGGCCTAATGATGAGGGGACGCATGTGGAAAGCCCACGAGGCCGCAGTAGGCCAAGATTGGGATAGCCCATGGTCCAAGATGAAGGGGGTCCCACATGGGCGATGGTTAATGCTAGACTCATCCAATCCTATACCTTGAATGCTTCAAGGAACATGATATTTGCTGAGGAGCTGGGGTCTATTAAGATTCTTCTGACAATGATATTGGCGATCTAGAGGGTGATTACAAGTGCATCATGGTGGGGATTCAGAAATGATGTTGCCTCATCATCCATAAATTCTATGGTCAGTTGGTAGCTCTCTATTGTGTTGGTCTTCAGTGTTGGTGTTGCGGATTAGCTACGGTTCGGGCATAGCACTTTGATAAAGAGTAGCTTACCCCACTGACTTCTGATCTACCCGAGATAACTTCACACATTCAGTCTGTTAGAGGGGCTTTTGGTGGAGGAGTGATTTGGCGGCCTTTGTTCGTCATTGTGCTCTTCCTTTTGTCTGTCAAGAATTCACGGAGATGCCCCATTTTCAGTAGCTCGGCTACTTCGAGGCAAAGTATAATACATTCAATGGTATTGTGGTCATGGTCTCCATGAAATTCACACCATTGGTGGTGTCCCGCTTTGCTCCAGGGTGTTTCAATTTGGCTAGCCACCTGACCACGTTTCCCATCTCCTTCATCATGGCTACCACTTCTACCAGCTTGATGTTAAGGTTATAATTGGGCAACTTGTACTTGGGTGGTATGTTGGGCTCACCGTGCCGAACTAGAGGGCGGTCTAGCTGTCATCTGTTGTCTCGTACAAAAACTCTCATTACCAGATAAGGCTTTACTGGGTGCCAAGAGCGGCAATCATCATAGGCACTTTGCTTGGCTCTATGAGCTTTATTTTACTCCCACCTTATCTCAATCCAAGCACGGGGCAATACATCATCCATGGTATTGCAATTAAACTTGGTGAGTTCCTTGTACAATTCTCCGTCTAAGGGTAAACCTTTCCTGAAGGCATCAATTGTTGTCTCTTGGTTGCAACACGAGATTGAGACCTTTTCTCGATTGAAATGTCCCACATACTCTTGGAAAGGCTCATTGCAATGCTATCGGATCCAATAAAGGTCGCTAGATAATTTCTCTAGTTTTTTGCTGCTAGCAAATTGCTCCACGAAGGTGTCTGTAAGCTGGACGAATGAAGCAATAGAGTGATGGGGGAGATTGGTGTACCATTGCAGTGCGGGTCCTATTAGGCTAGAGCTGAAGTTTTTGCACATGCATGCCTCTCGGAGGTCTCTTGGTATGGCGGCAACAAACATTCTTTGCTTGTAGAAGGCTATATGGTCATCTGGGTCGGTGATACCATCATACAACTTCATGTTGGGGAAGGTGAATTTGCAGGACATATCTAAAAGGATAATGGCATCCACGAATGGCGACTCAGCATAGCTCTAGGGTTGACTCTTTTTTAGGGGTGCTGGCATCCTTGGGATGCATTGGATCATGGCTTCCATTTCGACTAGTCATTTGGTTAAGGTTTGTTCTAGGGCAGTTGGTGTAGGGGCGTTGAGGTTCTGGAGGAATTGGGGGAACGCCCTTGGGTTGATGTGGATGGCCATGTCGAGCGATATGGTCTGTAGAGTGGTGCCAGTCAGTGATTGCATAAGGTGTGTTTGTTGGAGCGTGAAGGGAGTGTTTAGCTACTGGGTAGGCATGGTTCTGGTGTGTGTTTCGATGGCTGGGTTGGTAGAAGGGTGAATATTTTCTTTTTGGGTCGGCTCGACCACGACTGTGGTAGTGTTTGGGTTTCAGTTTGTGTAGGTACCAATGATGGTGCCGCTATCCGGACTTAGGAGCAATTGCCTGGGTTGAATGGGGGTTCGAGAGGTGGATGCATGATCCTTGTTAAGTGACCAATCCAAAGAGTAGAATTGACTTACCTTATCCTGGAGAGCTTGATTTTCAGCACGGATGGCGATGTTCTAGGCTTCCAGGGCTTGGTACTTATCATTGCTTTCTTGCACTAATGCGGTAAGAGCTTCGATCTGGGCCGCTTCGTTCGACACTGCGCTTTCCGTGTGGTTGGCCATGATAGCTAGATGGATGGAAGAGAGTCGAATGGTTGGTCGCTTTGGATCGTTTGATTGATAGGGCCCCACGGTGGGCACCAAATTGTAAATGCTAAAATTTATAATTGAATTGAAGACAGAATCTTGTGATGCAAGCCACGGGCGATCTTGATGGACTTGCGGAGGATATTCCTGTGACCAACGGGGAGCTTTAGCAATGTAGGGAAGTTGAAGTAGGCGATGGGTTTGCTAATATGAGAGCTGGAACTTAAGGGTGATTTCTCAATGGCTAATGAGAGGGGTCAGCCTCTGTTTATATAGTGAACCCAAGGGGTTCAAATCCTAATAGGACTCTGAGTCCTACTTGGCAGGTGAGTTCTCTTTTTTAGAAAGAGATTAGATTTGTTGCCTTTATCAGTTTAAGCTTTCTTCTTTGAGTGAGATACGAGATCTTGTTAAAAGAGAAGTTTAGTCAGGATTTAGATCCTTATTATGGACTGTTGTGGGCGAATGGGTCGGACCCAATTCAACTTAACTCAGGGTGTGACCCAACTCATAGAGCAGACAGTTCCCATACAATGTTTATTTGATTGTTTATGTTTACAATCTGACCTACATATGGATGGGTGACGTGGATCAAAATTTGACGTTTCAAAGGTTCGTCATGCTCCATTAAGTGGCTGTTATGTTCAGTCTCCTCCTTATCTTACAGCAATTCAAAGGGTTGGATGGTGGGGTGGAGTATAAAAAGTACATAAGAAAATTTTTCAACCATGAGGCTGCATGTAAATAATCTGACAGCCGTTGCTATTGCCGTATGCAAAGAAAGCATTGAGATATTGACCCAACGAAGCTTTTGACAATTATGGAAATTCCATATGTAGTTAAACTCCCAGCATAGACTTTGACCTTGGAGGACTGCAATCCTTGTGGTATTTTCCACCAACCAGTGTGAGATCAGTAACTTGACATTTTTGTCAGCAAATTCAGGCAAAACGTGTCCATCATCAAAAGTCTTTATATGACTTCATTATGTTTCGCTAGATAGTTGTGAGCTTGTTCAGAAGACCTTCCCGTTCATACTTCTTTCACTCTCTTTATGGACTAGGCACCGTCTTATACTAATTCCAAGCACCAAGTTGTTGCTGCTTGAATCACAATAACAATTGATAATGAGGTTCCCCCAGTTGTAATGTTTTCCAGAGAAAATTCACTACTATTTAAATAAATTTTGACTTCATATTTATTCCTTTTGTTTCGATTTTCTGGTCTGATACATCTGTGAGCTCTTAAAGCCAGTTGACTGCTTCTGTTTGTTCCATATATAGCGCAGAAATTGGATGCGTCCATTACTGAGGAGGAAGTATCTGGACAAGATTTTTCCTGGAGATGATTTTCAACAGAAAATAAACCAAAAACCAGCGTCATGCTATCAACTCCTATACGATCCACGAATCACAAGGTTCAGTAATATTATTTTATGAAAAGTATTAAATTCGATAATGTTATGGAATGAGAATAAGCTATAAACATATTATACATTATTTCTGATATCAACTTTGACAGGCAGGATCCACTAAATAAAAAAATGAAGAGAATAGAATCCTACCCATCTTTTACTTTCCATCTCTACCTGGTTAGAAATGGCAGTTGTGTATTGGATATCTTCACCTCCTTTGTTTGAGATTGTGACACAAAGTTTTGTCTTCGCTAGCTTACTCCTTTGTTTGCCATCCAGATAAATCTCTACAAGTTACATTATTTTTTAGGCCTTTGGCATTCTGCATTCCAACTGGCAGTTTCTGTTACACACTAGTAAACACTGATATCATTCGGCACGCGTCATAATTTCCACAAAATAAATGGGCTTCAAGTCAAACGCTGTCGTTTCTTGTGATAGATAATTAACAAGATTATTATCTGTGGGCATGATGAAGATGTAATTGAGGTTAACTGAATTTGGGATCCTCTTCTCTTTATGGCCACAAATTTTTTTTATCACAACCCAGTAATCTAGTGTCAATACAAAGAACTTTATTTTTTATAGTATAAATTTCTTCTAATAAGTTAAAACCACCTTGTTAATTTTCTTTTTCTTATTCCAATTGCGTCAATAAAAGGTAATTTTTATTCATTTTATTATCCTTCTCCTATGGTCATCCCTATTCGAGTCTTCATGACTTTTAATAGGAATAATTACTGAAACTCTTATCTAACAAATAATTTTAGGGTTTTTAAAAATTAATTAAGACATATACAAATCAATTCTCACAAACAGACATAGAGACATCCTAATTGTATCATTATCCTACAACTATAGGTACTAAATTCTTTTTTTAAACATAATAAGAAAGATCACACGCTTAAAGTGTGATATTATCACCCCGCACGTGTATATTAACAAAAACATTTAAAACCCAATCGGATTTTATGGATATTATTCTTTTCCAGATATTTGATTAATATAATTGTTAAAAAGAAAAAAACAGAGGATTTGTTAGATGTGTGTGAGGAAGTAGACAGAAGATATTCCCAATAATGAATAGTTGTGAAATGAAAAAGAAAATGGAAAGTCTTTGATAAATGAGGACCGTTGATTAAAAGTATTTCCTGAAAATAATATTAATTTATTTTTGTACCCCTCTTTATGCGCCAACAAGGAAAGGTCGTGATCACCCATCCCATCAAACTACAAAACCTTCTCATACTTTACCACGGTCCCCTCAAACAAATAATGGACAAAAATGAACGGTGAAAACTCATCTAAAAAATAGAGAGCACTGAAAGAAAGTAGGAGCAAACACAGAGGAACAGATAAAAACTAAGAGAGAGACAGAGGAAGCATAAAGCAGAATGCCAGAGAATCCAAGGAAGAAGATGAACAAGTACATTTCAGTTGGTGGTTTTAATTGGATATCCTTCTTTTCTATAGGCTTGTAGCCATGGACCCATCTCCCCTCTTTTACCCATAATTCTATATATATTTAATTTTACAGAAAACTAAAAAGGAAAAATACCATTTTGATCCGACGGTTGTTATGAACCGGTACTCTTACTGGTTGTTCGAAAAATATTATATATATCCCTGAAACAAAACAAAGGACTTTCCCAGAACGTAGTTGGTGGGTTGTTCTTCAAACTCGAAGCCGATAACATTACTTAAAGGATTATAATAAATTAATAATAATATTGTTGTTTATACTAATAACAATATTATCACCAAACGTAAGCTCAATGTTCCATTTTGTTTGCTTCCTGTTATCTTTTTCATGCTGGTTTCATTCATCATCTGTGTTCCTTACTAAACTTTGTTATCCAATTTCTTTTGGGTTACTTCATCGTTGTCAGAGACCACTGTTCATGTGATTTGTTTTTTATTTTTATTTTTTTCCCTATCTTTTATGTGTTTGCTTGGTTTTTTGTTTGTTTGTTTGTTGCGGGTTGTTAATTTATAGTCGTGCTTTGTGGCTTGCAGCTGGAGTGGAAGAAAGGCAAAGTGAACCCATTTGTAAGCAGAATAGCAGCAAGCTTGAGGCCAAAAGCTATGCCATTGAATATAGTTCACGATAAAGATGGATTGCCCAAAATTATATTGACTGAGCCAACTGGGTCATCTGCTGAGGTCTGTTTTAGTTTCTTTTTTTTTTTTTTTTTTTTTGTGGGGGGGGTGTTGGGTTTTAGCATGAATTTCTCTGGTTTTATTTACTCTTTATTCTGGATGTAATATTACTTGTAGTTGTTGATGATATTGTTTCGATTTTGAAAGAAGGGTTTTGGGTTTGAAGGTCTGTAGATTGCTGAAATGGTTTCAGAATTTAGAAAGGGATTAGAGGTATTTCAACTAATCGGTGTTGCAAACTGGTAAAGTTGTATGAGAGACGGTTGAATTTAGGAGAGCGAAATAAAGGTTTGTTTTTTTTTTTTTTTTTTTTTGTGATAAAATCGAAGAATATGTTGAGGATTAAAAGTGGCATCTTAAGAAACTCCCCTTCTTTTAGCTACATATTTGATTTTGAGCTAAAAGATTGCTGTCTGAGGCTGCAACACGAGAACTCAAGAGGGTGTAAAGGTCAAGTTGCATTTGTTCTATGTGATTTGGTTGCGATACAGTTATGAAACACTTCATGATCTAGAACTTAAGTAATTTATGGAAATGTTTTTTACATTTGTCTTTCACTTCAATATGGTAAAATTTTCCAAGTGCTTTTAAATTATGTATTAACATTGAATGATGTAAAGGAGAAACCTTGTTGGTCTGCTAACTACGTTTGACTTAAAATGGTCTAGGTGCTTTGTATGGCGGGCAGGGTGTTTCTTGAAGAATGAACGAAGAGAAGAACTGCTTTTTTTAAGCAGCAAGGTAAATTAGTTCTTGTCATATTTTTTAAGGAATGATGATCTTAAAGTTAGAGCCCTTGTACTTTAATCATATATCTTTTTAGTCCACAATTTCTGCAATTGGAAACTCCAGCTTCTTTTGCAGTGTTTTAAAGAGGACATAAAATGTGGCTAGGTGATGAAATCAACTTGCATTCTTCAAACTGTGAATTAGTGGATAATAAAGATCATGAGGAAAACCACTTTCAATATGAGAGAAATTAAAAGCAAAAGTCAATACTGTATTCTGTCAGTGTGCTGTCTGGCGTAGTATAGACAATAAGAAGGAAAATGCACTTCGAAGCTTAACCTACAAATATTATTTTGTTTCTGATTTAAAATTTCCTTGATTTTGATGATCATTTTCATGCATTTAACTCTCTTGTTGCATGGAAAATTCGACCTTCTTTCATTATTCATTTTGATAATCTTGTTTCATAGAACAAATTTATTCCACTCCTCAAGCAGACTCAGAGAAGTTTCCATTGTTTGTGAAATTACAATAACCATAGCAATGGTTCCAAAGAAGTTCCTTTTATAATTTATTTACATGGTGGCTTTATCTGTTCGCAGGCATTTTGGAAACCACCTAAAGCCATCAGGGGAGGCATACCTGTCTGCTTTCCACAGGTTGAATACCAGTGAGCCTAACAGAAACTTTATGAGCTACCTTTTTGCAACTATGTTTCTAATATATTACGCCTATGCAGTTTGGAAATCTAGGTTCTCTAGAGCAACATGGATTTGCAAGGAACAGAATGTGGTCATTGGATGATGACCCTTCTCCTTTGCCTCCAGCTAAACCAGTCGTCAGTCGATCTGATATTAAAGTCCACCGAAGAGGATCTGAAGACCTGGCCACGTGGGTATGTTTGTGAATTTGAGATCAGTACCAGAGAAGAATTGATGTGGAGGGGTAACACCACTATTTGACCTATAAATCTTTTCCTGGTTATTTTGCAGCTTTGAGTTGCGTCTTCGTATTTCTCTCAGTGCTGGCAAGCTGACTTTGATCCCTCGGTGAGAAATGTGGACAGCAAGGCCTTTTCCTTTACATTTGCACTGCGTAATTACTTATCTGTATCAGACATCAGGTTTTCCCAATAAATTCAGAAGCTACTGGTTTTGTTTGCTATGGTGATGACTTGATGTTTGTTATATTGTCGATTGGCGTCTAGAATTGTGCTGATGTTATGATCAACTTTTAATTACACATTTCTTATCCTATCTGAGTTTGGAGAAATTTCATTCTTCTCCTTTTCAGCAGAGTTGCTTGATGATATAATATTGCAGTGAAGTGCGTGTCGAGGGCTTGGAGACACTTGATTACTTTGATATCTGATGCATAAAGAAAGGTTCCACGAGCAGGCAGATGCTATTACCTTCGATGGCGAGGTACTACTTGTTTCTTCTTTTGCATTACATCTGATTTGGAACTTGGAATGGGAAAATGTCACCAAACACATGAGCATAAGGTTGCTGATGAACTGCAATTTGATGTTTGTTTGACATTTCTCGTCATTCTAATTCATGTTTTGATTAGAGCAGTTAACTTTATGTATACAGTTGCATTGACATCTTTTAATAATAACATTCTGTTTTTACCAAGGTCAAATATGTCAAAGATCATCATACTAGTGAGTTAGTATAAATATGTATGCCAGACCCCTTATGGCGTTTGTATTTTCAAGCTTTTGAATTTCTCAGGACCTGTTTTTTGTTTCCTTTAGATTGACAGGTTATTTGAGCACCCAACAAAGATTGCCATAATAGACCATGAAAAGAAGAGAACCTTTGAGCTGAGGAAAGATGGATGCCAGACTCAGGTCCATGACATTTCTCTCACTAGTAATGTATCTTATTACAGTTTCTTTATATTTAAGCTCATTTCTTGTCATGTACCTGGTTTACTGAGGTTGTCCCTTAAAAATTCGAAAACCTCGCATTGCAGTTGTATGGAATCCTGGGACAAAAAGGCTAAAGCTCTGCCAGATATGGGGGATGGGATTACAAAACATGTTATGCGTGGATTCTGCGAATTGAACTTCAATAATGTTGAAACCCTTTGAAGAGTGGAAGGGCCGACAAGAACTCTCTACCGTGTCATCGAGTTATTGCAGTGGGAGTTGGATCCTCGGAGGGTTTTCATGGCTTCACTGAGCTCATCAATGGAGATTAGATGGAGAACTCCTGAATTTACATAACTTATCTTATTTAATGTAGCAATTGCATACACCCGCTAGTCCATGTATCATCTATGATGTGTTATTTAAGCCAGCTGTATGTAGTAGCTAGCAACATCATTCAAAGTATCACAGGTTGAGCAACATAATATTATCAGTGTTGCCTCTTTGTGATGATGAGGAATGCCGCATTTATCTGTATCGAAACATTATCGAGTGAAAGATTATCCAAAAAGAAATCTTTTGTTCTAAGTTATATGATTTCTATATTCAACAAAGCATGATATTTGATCACAAAACAAAAATTTAGAATTGACAGCACTCGGAATTATTCAATAATTGCTCGGTCACAAAGTGACTGGATCTTATTCCCTTCAAACTAGGATCTGTTTCAGTGCAGGATTAGAAGTGAGAGCATGGACGTTCCAAATTTCTCTTTGGCCAAGGATCGTCTCCCAGGTACACGTTAATGTATGCCCTGCAGAGAAGTTCACTCTCACCCTGCTCACCAGCTCATCCTTCAATGATCCACCAAACAAGCATTGTCAAATTTCTATAAAGTGTAACTGGATAGTAAATTTTTAACAGTTAACATTTTCATCTTCGTATCCAACCTTTGGTTTCAAGAATGTGTCCAGGAAGACGAGAAATCTCAATTACAGAACAGCTGGGAGCTTGATGTCATCTGAGGCCTGACCCATCACCTATAATCAACAAAGTAGACTCAAATTTCGGGAAAAATCTCGCTATTTCCAGTAAAAATATGCAGTTGAAGTGGCATGGACTGTATAGTTAATTGCTTCTGGCTAGCTCATCATTCTTCTTCTCACCACTGAGTTTCTTTATGGATGCTCCAAGGCCACCATCAAATTTTTTCTTACTGTTGACGCTTGATTTTGGACGCAATGACTGCATGTGGGGACGCTGAGCTGACTGAGGAGACACACGTGATGGATCCATGAGATTTGAATATGGAGCTGAGATTATATATGTTGCAGAAAAATATAAATAAAAGATTGGTAAGAGGGGTTTTTATAGTGGTTCGGATGCAACAAGCGACTCCTACATCCACTGTTATTTTATTGATCTTTGACTATTTCTATAATTTTGCCCATAAAACATATAAAGATGAAGAAATACAGTGTTTACAAAGAGAGAATGAAAATGAAGCTCAAATCTCAGCCCAGCCTCCCGCCCCCCTTCTTCGAGAAGAGAAATGCCCATTTATTCACCCAAACACTCAATGTAATGAGTGTTTTGCAAGCTGCCTTGACACATGGAAGACTCTCGTCCATTCATCTCTTGAAAGGAGATATAACTGGTGAGAATATATTTGGAGATATGGGTTTGGCAGCTGGTACAAGAAGATATTAAATGAGCTGACATGGGCGTGACTTTTTAGGCATAACACTTACCATGCTCATGGGGAGGTTAGAAAATACAATTACCAGCCTCACCGTCATCCCCAGATCACTATCAATAGCCACCATATACAATTCCTCTCCGGGTTTCGCTGGGGCTTTCCCTATCTTTGACTTGAGAACATCTTTCAGCAGTTTCTCATTGTCCGCATACATCCCTGCAGGTTAGAGTTTTTTATCAGTTCAAGATTCTCTTCCGTTGTTATTTGTATGCAATTCCATAATATTTGAACCAAATAAATGAAATATTGATAGAAAAATTTACCAAAGCCATAAATCTTGATGCCAATGCCAAGCATGGACTTCTTCCTCAAACCAACACTATTCAGCTGCTTCCCATCATCCAGCTTGACGGGAAAGGAAACCCCAGCATTGGGTTCAACCTCCATTGCCACCTCCTCAGCTTTCCCATTAGTTTCCTGTTGAGCAGCCGTGGCTCCGTTCTCACAATTCACCTTCTCTTTTTCCAAATTCTCATCCATTGCAAGCATTTGAGTCTTGGCAATCAGATCCTCTGTCGTGGTTGTCATTCTTCAAAATGAAAGAAAAAAGAGATGGTGAATGTTTCTGTGCTGGTGCTGGTTGGGATGCAACTTCATAGCAAAGCATGAATTCATATAGGGAAGGAAGATAAATAGCATTGAATGACATTTTATTATGTGTCTCATTCACCCACGTCGGTATCACCATTAGATAAGAGAATTTAATAAATTTAATCTCTATTCTTAACTCTGTAAATCTCCCCCTGATTTAACAAATTTTATGAAGCCAAACTGATAATTGAACAATAAAAGGGAGAATTGGAGATGAATTATGAACTCATATATCAGAAGTTTATGCTAAGATAAAAAGAAGTGAATTCACACATATCAAGATCAGAGCTCACATTTATGGTGTTATTGAACAGAGAGAGACCTTCAACTCTTCAATCTTCCGTCATAGACTAAGCATTGAATTATTCATATTTTTTTAGCTTACGTGCACCTCGACTAATCCTCCAGAATCCTGAATCATTCATATCTTAGGATCTGTTTGATACAGCTTATTCGAATAAAGCTTATGGAAGTAGAGCTTTTATGAAAAATCGTTCACTATTTGATTAAAACAATGTAAAAGAGCTTTGAAGTCTTTAATTATCAAAAAAAGACTTCCATATACACAAAGCATAACAATTTGATCCACTCCCGACTTTCCCTGATGAGCTGTCTGATTTTTTGAGGTTTGAAACATTTGAGCTCAAGCCCGGTGTTTTCTCCCCTTCCCTTGCAAACCAGTTTGTTGTACTCGTAAATCTCTGGAGTACACTCCAAATGTACTCCAAACATGAAGAAGTAAACCATCATTAGATGAACCGGTGGTCAAAAAGCGAAAAAAAAGAGTTACATGAGTTTTTGAGTTTTAGTCTCCCTAGGCATTAATAGGGATAACCACTGAAACTCTTATCCAGCCAACAGTTTCAAGCTCCAGAGGATTAGTTGAGGTACGCACAAGCTATCCTAGACACTCCCGATGATCAAAAAAATAATTAAAAAAAAAAAAGGGAGAAGTGCATGGAGGTTCTTTTTACCTTGGTGCCTGCCCCACAATCTGTCGCCACCATTGGAGTGAATCTGAAGGATTTTGTGCAGGAGTGGTCCAAGGCAGTTGAATGCTTAGGAAAGGCTCGACGGGGATAGTTACTGGATTTTCTGCACGTAGGGGGTTTGCTTATTCCATAACTCTACGGAAGCACTTCTCTTAAGAAAGTGCCTTACCAGTTATTTGCCGGTATTGAGATTATATGATTCTATACTGGTCAAAATATTGCTTTTATTATTTATTGTATAGAAATTAAACTGAAGCTGGTTCTAAGCAGAACCTGTGAATAAAATTAAAAATAATTGCCAGCCCCAAAGTCCAAGACTCCATGATCCAATTCATATTCCAAACATAGGGCCCTAGAATCGAATTTCAGTTTTAGAAGCATCAAGATGGCCAGTTTATCTGTGAGGAAGTCATTTGGAACTAAATGTCAAGTGAAGTGCAATTTCAAGGCGTGAGGTTGATTGTGCCCTGAAACAAAAACTTGACATACAGCTCCATCCATAACTGAGGCAAGGAAACAAAATTAATTTTCATTAATAAATGTGTTAAGAAATATAGGGTTATTTTGTTTTATTGTTTATTAAGGGTAGAATAGTCTTTTCAGTTTCCTTTGTTTAGCCTATATATAGTCTCTTTGTATTTAGGTTAAATTATTCTTTTGTATTCAATTGCATTGTGCAGTATCAATAAAACCCGAGCCTCCTCTTTTTCTTATTTCTTTGGATTGTTTAACATGGTATCTGAACAAGGTTTCATGGGACGAGGCTTAATCTTAAACACAGCTTACGTGGATCCAACTGGTATTTCGTCCTCCTCTTTTTTTTTTGGAGTGACCGTACAATTTCGAGAGGGTATTCGTTCAGTTTCTACAATTTAGTATTTCATTTTCCTTTCTTTTGCATTCTGCTTTTCTTTGTTTTTTTATTATGGCTACTGAAAGAGACAATTCGCTTCAGTTTGTAAGTGTGAGGTTAGATGAAAAGAATTATTCGTATTGGAGTTATGTGATGAGAAATTCTCTTAAGGGTAGAAAGATGTGGGGATATGTTAGTGGAACTTCTGTGAAACCTAGGAATACTGATGAGGGTTATACTGCTTTGATAGATGCCTGGGAAGCAAACAATGCAAAAATTATCACTTGGATTAACAATTCTGTTAAGCATTGCATAGGTACACAGTTGGCGAAGTATGAGACAGCAAATGAGGTTAGGGATCATCTGCAAAAGTTATTTACTCAATCAAATTTTGCAAAGCAGTATCAATTGGAGAATGACATACGAGCTCTTCAGCAGAAGAATATGAGTATTCATGAGTTTTATTCTGCTATGACAGATCTTTGGGATCAATTGGCTCTTACAGAATCTGCAAAATTAAAGGCATGTGGTGCCTATATTGCTCATAGGGAGCAGCAACGGTTGGTACAGTTTTTAACGGCACTTTGTAGTGATTTTGAAGGACTTAGAGGTTCAATTTTGCATCGTTCTCCAATGCCTTCTGTTGACTCAGTTGTCAGTGAGTTATTGGCTGAAGAAATACGTCTTAAGTCTTATTCTGAAAAGGGAATTCTTTCTACTTCTAATCCTTCTGTGTTAGCAGTACCTTCTAAGCCACTCTTTAATAATCAAAATAAGCCTTACACAAGGGTTGCCTTCGACGAGTGCAGTTTCTGTAAGCAAAAAGGTCATTAAAAGACTCAGTGTCCTAAGTTGAGACAGCAGAATCAATCGCAGCAGCAATCTCAAGTTTGGAAGCCTGGCAACCAGTCACAATCTAATGCTTATAGACCACCTCAGGGTTACAAACCACCACAGTCTAATACTACAGCAGTAGTTTATCAGGTCCTTTCACCGATCCTAGTACTCTAGCTGAGCAATTTTAGAAGTTTCTCTCCTTATAGCTGTTGTGGATTTTCGTAAATATATGAAATCGTGCAAGCAATAAAGTGTATAAATACGAATATCGAACCCAAGGAAATTGCTATTATCAATTACCAAATAAACTATCCTATTGCTATTTGATCAATCCAAATTTTATCAAGGAAACCCTAAATTAAATAAAATTAACAATTGAAATTAAAAAGAGAACAATTAAAATAAACTTTTGGGTAAAAACAAGATGACTAGACCTAGGGCATAGACTTCACACCAATTCCTATTCATATGCATCGATCTCTCATGCTAATTTGATTAAGCCTTTCCTACAGGTCAAACTCCCTAAATTTCCAATAACTTTCTCTCGAACAATTATCAAATTAACCCCTAATTACTAATCCGAATTATCTCTAATCAGATTTAAGCAATTGGGGATCATTACGCTCTATGGAGTTTANAGATCTTTGGGATCAATTGGCTCTTACAGAATCTGCAAAATTAAAGGCATGTGGTGCCTATATTGCTCGTAGAGAGCAACAATGGTTGGTATAGTTTTTAACGGCACTTCATAGTGATTTTGAAGGACTTAGAGGTTCAATTTTGCATCGTTCTCCACTTCCTTCTATTGACTCAGTTGTTAGTGAGTTATTGGCTGAAGAAATACGTCTTAAGTCTTATTCTGAAAAGGGAATTCTTTCTACTTCTAATCCTTCTGTGTTAGCAGTACCTTCTAAGCCACTCTTTAATAATCAAAATAAGCCTTACACAAGGGTTGCCTTCGACGAGTGCAGTTTCTGTAAGCAAAAAGGTCATTAAAAGACTCAGTGTCCTAAGTTGAGACAGCAGAATCAATCGCAGCAGCAATCTCAAGTTTGGAAGCCTGGCAACCAGTCACAATCTAATGCTTATAGACCACCTCAGGGTTACAAACCACCACAGTCTAATACTACAGCAGTAGTTTATCAGGTCCTTTCACCGATCCTAGTACTCTAGCTGAGCAATTTTAGAAGTTTCTCTCCTTATAGCTGTTGTGGATTTTCGTAAATATATGAAATCGTGCAAGCAATAAAGTGTATAAATACGAATATCGAACCCAAGGAAATTGCTATTATCAATTACCAAATAAACTATCCTATTGCTATTTGATCAATCCAAATTTTATCAAGGAAACCCTAAATTAAATAAAATTAACAATTGAAATTAAAAAGAGAACAATTAAAATAAACTTTTGGGTAAAAACAAGATGACTAGACCTAGGGCATAGACTTCACACCAATTCCTATTCATATGCATCGATCTCTCATGCTAATTTGATTAAGCCTTTCCTACAGGTCAAACTCCCTAAATTTCCAATAACTTTCTCTCGAACAATTATCAAATTAACCCCTAATTACTAATCCGAATTATCTCTAATCAGATTTAAGCAATTGGGGATCATTACGCTCTATGGAGTTTACCAAAACCTCACAAGTCGTAGTAACCTCTCTAGCGTTCGCTCAACCTATGGTTTGACTACCGTAGACCAACTAAGTATCATCTCTCGATTTCAACTTAGTCCATTAGTTCATTCAATTCTTGGGCCCTTAAGAATCAAAAGCATTAGGAAAAATAGTAAAACTTAGGGAGAATTCTTAATAAACATTAACAATCAAAGATCAATACATATTTAAGAGATTGGGCTACATCTTAGCCCTAGAGAATAAATTTAGTTCATAATAAACATGAAAGAAACAATCATCTTTATTAAAACATTCATCATGAGTTTACAAGAAAAGAACAAGGAAAACTTTTCTATATTGTGAATCAAAGCTCGAGAACTTCTGTTACTTCTCTTCTCTGTAGATTTTTCTCCCTTTCTTCTCACCCAAGAATCCCCAAATAATGCTAAAAGACTTCTATTTATATCCCACAAGGGTTAGGGTTTTGTTTTTCCTTAATTTGATTTGATTTAGAACCCTTAACCCTATTCTCCTACCTAAAAATGGATAACAAGTTAGTAAATTCAGTGACTGTGCCACGGCACTGTGCTATAGTACAGTAGCTACTGGAAAAAGTGTGTCGCGGCACAGTAGCTGCTACCCTTCTTCCCGTATCATTCCACTATTCTTCAGATATGGTGATTTTTGAACTTGATAATGATGAAATTTGGAAAAGTGGTAAACATATGAAATGTAGCCCTTTGAATCAGCTTTCCAACGGTCCAAGAATTGTATTAATCCGAGTTCTATCGCTCAAGATATTATCAAAATACCAAGACATGCTCAAGCTGGAACGTAATCTAGAATCTTCTCTTTATTTCAACTTCCATAACTTCTTCAATTCAACTCCGATTCTTGATCCGTTTTTTTCCACTCATCACTCATTCTGTTTTCAACATGATTCTTCATCCGAGCATAACATTTAAGCACTAGTAACCTAAAAAAAAACTCAAAAACACCCGCGATCCTGTAAAAGGCAATTATGAAAATATTAAGCAACTTTACTAAATTAAGCCTAATTTCCCATAATTAATCCCCAAAAATCACTCACTAAATGTGTATTTTCAAGCTATTATCAACAGCCACAAGCTACGTTTGCTTCGTCTTCCGTAGGTTAGTTCCCTCATAGTTCTTCAGGTATGCCACATTCTGTATAGATCTTGGATTCTGGTGCTTCACATCATATGTCTCCAGATTCTTCATCTTTTGCTTTTGTGTCTCCTTCGTCTTCTATTCCTGTCATGACTGTTGATGGCACTCCTATGCCTTTAGTAAGTGTTGGTTCTATCGTCACACCTCACTTGTCTCTCCCTAATGTTTATCATATTCCAAAACTTACATTAAATCTTGCTCCTGTTGGTCAGTTATGTGATTCTGGTAATTTAGTCACCTTTTCCTCTTCTTCTTGTTATGTGTAAGCACTACAAGAAAACTGGCATTCTGCGTCTAGCAAAATTAGACGCAGAAAGTCACATTTAGACGCTAAGCCATTTTTAGAGTCTAAATTCAGTTGTCGCCCCCTTAGTTGCAGTAGGCTGGTCACAGATTCATAGCGCATCTATATTATGGTTTAGACGCAAAAAGTTTTTTTTTTTGTGACTATCAAAATAGTCGGTAAATGCTGTTCAAAATAGTCCCCCAACTTAGACGCTAAAAGTTGAAGGGTAATTTGGTAAAATTGTATAGCGACTAATCAATTAGTTGTAAAATGTCAGTTTTAGTGTCTAATAATTTGTCGCGAATCCCACACAAATTAGACGTCAAAGG